>NC_084623.1:25395044-25495044 GCF_033978795.1 Nerophis ophidion | reverse complement strand
AGGTAACAAAGAACTGTTAGCTACAAACATTTAACGGATATAGCTCACCGCTACGCTGCAAATACAAGACACAGCAACGACATGACAAGAGCGACATCGCCAAGACAATAATCCAGCACTCGACTGGACAAAACAGGTTCAAATAGGATCGGGCTGATTGACATCAGGTGTGGCCAGGTGCCAATCAGTCGCAGCTGAGGGAAAACCGCGCACAGGGAAAAAAACAGGAAACAGACAAAATAAGGGCGCTGACAGGAAATATCAGAATCATTTTTATTTGTCCGTTCCAACATGTACAAGACACATCAGAACTGAAATTACATTTTCGGCACAGTCCCGCTAAGAGCAGACACACGTTACAGGAGGGGGGACAAGACGAGACCGCCGACGGATCAGCCGGTTACACATACAGAGAAAACCAAGACAAATGCAGAGGAAAAAACTAAAACACAAACAAACTGTCAGGGTAAAGCCTGACACTTTGGCTATTTACATCAACAAAATACCAATCATGGAATCCCTCATTGGAAAAAAACAACGACTTTGGGATGAATGTAGATTCAAAACCTCATATTTTTGAGCTTGAATATACGGATGATAATCTATAAGTCTTAGACGCTGAGTGATACAGGTTCAAACAAAAACAATCACTTATCAAGAGTGCCAAGTGCTAAAAATGAAAAACAAACTAAAAACATAATTGAAAAAAATCACATAGTGCATGATCTAGTAAAGGTTTATGTGTACTAAAACACGCACTAATTTGATTGCACACGCAAACCTGAGCTACTAAACTTGTACACAAGAGATTGCGTCTCGTCAGTGAGCGGAATTGAGCTTGTCTGTCCTCATTCCACAATACTTGGAGGAGAGGATGCAAATATAATCATTTACCACACAGTTTTATTTGTCAAGAATAAAACTCAAGCTGCACGCACACACACAGCTGTGAGAAATGAGGCGATTTTGCTGAATCTGTGTACTAGATGTGCTTGTCAACGTACCCTGTATATGTGCTGGCCCCTATTTGATGTAAAACCAACTTTTCTTACCTATTGTTGTGTATGTCAAGCCTGACAGAAGGATCCCAGCAAAAGGGCTTCCTCGCAAATTATGTGGAAGAAATATTCCTCACGGAAGCGGACAAGCAGGAGATGATCCTCCGGCTCGTCGCGGAGTACAATGATTTGCAAATCATTTTCAACCCATATTCAGTTGAGTATGCTACAAAGACAACATATTTGATGTTCAAACTGAAAAACATTTTTTTTTTGCAAATCATCATTACCTTTAGAATTTGATGCCAGCAACACGTGACAAAGAAGTTGGGAAAGGTTGCAATAAATACTAATAAAGTTGAAGAATGCTCATCAAACACTTATTGAGAACATCTCACAGGTTTGCAGGCTAATTGGGAACAGCTGGGTGCCATGATTGGGTATAAAAAGAGCTTCCCAAATAATGCTCAGTCTTTCACAAGAAAGAATGAGGTGAGGTACACCCCTTTGTCCACAACTGCGTGAGCAAACAGTCAAACAGTTTAAGAACAATGTTTCTTAAAGTGCAAATGCAAGAAATTTAGGGATTTCAACATCTACGCTCCATTATATCATCGAAAGGTTCAGAGAATCTGGAGAAATCACTCCACGTAAGCGGCATGGCCGGAAACCAACATTGAATGACCGTGACCTTCGATCCCTCAGACGGACGGCTCTGTATTAAAAACCGACATCAATGTCTAAAGGATATCACCACATGGGCTCAGGAACACTTCAGAAAACCACTGTCACTAAATACAGTTTGTCGCTACATCTGTAAGTGCAAGTTAAAGTTCTACTATGCAAAGCAAAAGCCATTTATCAACAACATCCAGAAACGCCGCCGGCTTATCTGGGTCCGAGATCATCTAAGATGGACTGATGCAAAGTGGAAAAGTGTTCTGTGGTCTGACCAGTCCACATATTCAAAATTGGTTTTGTAAATATTCGACATCGTGTCATCCGGACCAAAAGGGATGTGAACCATCCAGACTGTTATCGACGCAAAGTTCAAAAGCCAGCATCTGTGATGGTATGGGGGTGCATTAGTGCCCAAGGGATGGGTAACTTACACATCTGTGAAGGCACCATTAATGCTGAAGGGTACATACAGGTTTTGGAACAACATATGCTGCCATCCAAGCGCCGTCTTTTTCATGGACGTCCCTGCTTATTTCAGCAAGACAATGCCAAGCCACATTCAGCACATGTTACTCACTGACTCACTGTCTCACAGATTACCTCAACTTCTGCGTGGACGTGATCTGCCCTGCTAAGACTGTTCGGTGCTATCCTAATAACAAACCCTGGGTAACACAAGAAGTTAAAGCTGTCCTCAACAAGAAGAAAGCTGCCTTCAGGAGTGGAGACAGGGAGGCAATGAGAGCAGCACAGCGTGAGGTGAAACGACGCGTGAGGGAGGCTAAGGACAGCTACAGGAAGAAGCTGGAGCAGAAGCTGCAGCAGAACAACATGAGGGAGGTCTGGGAAGGTGTGAAAACCATCACAGGCCACAAGACAAAGACCAGAGCTGTTGTGGGGACAATAGTGAGGGCCAATGAGATGAATAACTTCTTTAACCGGTTTAACCAGCCCGTGTCCTCTCCGTCCCTCACTTCCCATCACAGCCAACCCCTCTTCTGCTCCCTTCAACGCACCTCCCCCCCAGCCATGGCAGCACCCCCCTCCACCACCTCTACGCAGACTTTAGTCATCTCTGCGGACCAGGTCAGAGGTCAACTGAGGAAGCTACAGCCAAGGAAAGCAGCAGGCCCAGACAAGCTGTGCCCCCGACTCCTGAAGACCTGTGCTGCAGAACTGGGTGAACCACTTCAAAGGATCTTCAACCTTAGCCTGCAGCTGGAAGACATCATGCATCGTTCCAGTTCCCAAAAAAAACTGCCCCAGTGAGCTGAACGACTACAGACCAGTGGCGCTCACCTCTCATCTAATGAAGACATTGGAGCGGCTATTTCTCAGCCTCCTCAGACCACAGGTGCAACATGCCCAGGACAGCCTGCAGTTTGCGTACCAGGAAGGCGTTGGTGTGGAGGATGCTATCCTTTACCTGCTGCATCGAGCCCACTCACACCTGGATAAGGGAAATGGCACTGTGAGGATCCTGTTCCTGGACTTCTCGAGTGCCTTTAATACCATCCAGCCCCGCCTCCTTCAGGACAAGCTCTACAAAATGCAAGTTGACCCCTGCCTGGTTGCCTGGATTTCGAACTACCTCACCGACAGGCCACAGTACGTCAGACTGAAAGACATCACGTCTGACACTGTGATCAGCAGCACCGGAGCACCGCAGGGAACGGTGCTGGCCCCTCTTCTCTTCACCCTGTACACCGCTGACTTCTGCTACAACTCAGAGCTGTGTCACATCCAGAAGTACGCGGATGACACAGCCATCGTCGGGTACATCAGGGACGGCAGAGAGGAGGAGTTTCGGAACCTGGTGAGGGACTTTGTTGTCTGGTGCCACACGAACGTCTTGCAGCTCAATCCGTCAAAGACCAAGGAACTGGTCATTGACTTTGGGAGGTCGAGTCCACGGTCACAACCTTTTGTGATCGAGGGAGTTGAGGTACAGACCGTGGACTCATTCAAGTACCTCGGGGTTTGGGTGGACAATAAGCTGGACTGGACTGTTAACACGGACCACCAGTACAAGAAAGGACAGAGCAGGCTGTACTTCCTCAGGAGACTGCACTCCTTCAACATCTGCAAAAAACTCCTGTGGATGTACTACCAGTCTGTGGTTGCCAGTGTTCTGTTCTACATGGTAGTGTGCTTGGGGGGCAGTACATCTAAGAAGGACAGCTCCAGACTTGAGAAACTGATCAGGCGGGCCGGTTCTACAATCGGAATGAAACTGGACTCACTGGTGATGGTGGCAGAGAAGAGGACTGTGGACAAACTAGTGAGCATCCTGGATGATGCCAGTCACCCTCTGCATAGCGTTATCAGTAGCCAGAGGAGCCTGTTTAGTTTTAGACTGCTTCATCCCAAGTGCAGGACTAATAGACTCAAGAACTCCTTTGTCCCACACGCCATTAGACTGTACAACTCCTCTCTGGGACGGGGGACGGGGGGTATTAGGATGACAGGGGATGCAAAACATTAACAGTGCAATGCGTTTTCATAACATGGTCACTACTGCCTACTTTGTCTTGTTATATTCTTATTTTACTGTTATATTGTCATTCCCATTGTTTTTATTATTTTTGTAATATTTCTCTATTTTGTTTCCTTTTAAACCCCCATTATTTACTTTTTACTTTTTTTTTTTAATTGATATCAACTCTGTACACTGCTGCTGGAATTTTAATTTTCCTGAAGGAACTCTCCTGAAGGAATCAATAAAGTACTATCCATCTATCTATCTATCTATCTATCTGTTACAACAGCGTGGCTTCGTAAAAAAAGAGTGCGGGTACTTTCCTGGCCCACCTGCAGTCCAGACCTGTCTCCCGTCGAAAATGTGTGCCGCATTATGAAGTGTAAAATCCGACAGTGGAGACCCCGGACTGTTGAACAACTGAAGCTCTCCATAAATCAAGAATGGGAAAGAATTCCACTTTCAAAGCTTCAACAATTAGTTTCCTCGGTTCCCAAACGTATATTGAGTGTTAAAAGAAAACGTTATGTAACACAGTGGTGAACATGCCCTTTCCCAACTACTTTGGCATGTGTTGCAGCCAAGAAATTCCAAGTTAATTAATTTTTGCAAAAAAAAAAATAAGTTTATGAGTTTGAACATCAAATATATTGTCTCTGTAGTGCACTCAATTGAATATGGGTTGAAAAGGATTTGCAAATCATTGTATTCCATTTACATTTACATCTAACGCAATTTCCAAACTCATATGGAAACAATGTTTGTATATATATATATATATATATATATATATATATATATATGTATATATATATATATATATATATATATATATACATATATATATACATATATATATATATACATATATATATATATACATTTCAGTGAATTCTAGCTATATATATATTTTTATTTATTTCTATTTTTTATTTTATTTTATCATATATATATAAATAAGAGAAATACTTGAATTTCAGTGTGTATTTATTTACGCTGAACACCCTCTCTGATGATGCATTGCTGTGTGGCACGCACAAAAGTGATTTCATCAAATGCGCTAGAGTCTGGAATCTTCCATCTCTCCCTAGCATGGCCCAAAACCGGTCAATCTTTGCTTCCTGAGGAAGATCTTCACTGCCAAGCAATTGGTAGTTCACCACTTCTTCCCGGAGGTTATCCAGGGCCAATCGCAAACCTGTGGAAATGCTTCAAAAAGGAAACACAATCCATGTGTTTAAAAAAATGTTTAAAAAATAAGACCATAAATAAGTACAGAGATGTGCTGTGAGTAGAAATAAGTACGATCAATAGATGTGGACTGTGATAGTATCATGTTTATATACCTATACATTACTAACTTCTTTATACACATGACTTCTTTAATTTACTATATTATGGATCATGATGTGGGAAGAAAGGGATGAAAAGGAAAGGAAGGAAAGAGGGGGAAAGAGGAAGGGGAAGGAAAAAGGAAAAAAAATGTATGCACAATTGTGCATTTGAACAATTGAATGTGATATGTGTAGATTTGTATATACATGTGTATATATTGTAAATGCATGCAGTTACATGCTTAACAATGAATGTGATCAAGTTTTATGATTTTGACAGAGACTCTAGAGCAGGGGTACCCATTACATCGTTCGCGAGCTACCGGTCGACCGTGAGGCGTGTGTCAGTCGATCACCAGCCAGGCTTTTAAAAAAATAGACCTAAAAATTAGCGATCATCAATCTTCACCAAGATGTCACTTGATTGAGGGTCTCGTGAGATGACGCTGGCTGCTGCGAGATCAATATTAAGAAAAAATGACCAAGAGGAAGGCGAGAAACACTTTTCATTTCAACAGACTTTCGCGCCATACCTGCCGTCAAAAGCCTAAAGACCGACTTCACATTTCCTATCTTCACAATAAAAGCCCTGCTTCATGCTGCCTGCGCTAACAAAATAAAGAATCTCGGAAAGCTGGCGTACACAAGTGCTTGTGCACGCCAGCTTTCCGTTGAAATAAAAAGTGTTTCTCGCCTTCCTCTCGGTAATTTTTTCATAACTATGATCTCACAGCAATCAACGTCATCTCACAAGACCTTCGGGTGCCGTGAATGTCAATCAAGCAAGCTACGGAATTTGCCGCCAATGTTTTTCTTGTAAAGTGTATGGAAGCTGGATAAATAAGATGCCAAAAACCAACCACTTTCGTGTGGTATTGTACAGAAAGGAGGACTTTTTTTCTCCTCCATTCGAAAATGTGGGCGTTTTCATATACTGTCTGATTCCAATCAATGCAAGTCATCAGAATCAGGTAATATGCACCAACTTATATTCTTGTCTTCATGAAAGAAAGACATCCATATGTGTTATACATGCTAGTATAATCATTAAACACATTTAACTTGTTACGTCTCTTTCATAAATAAATGAATATAAATTATATATATGAATGAGGTAGATCCCCTCGATTTGGTCAATTGAAAAGTAGCTCGCCTGCAGAAAAAGCGTGGGCACCCCTGCTCTAGAGTCCTTTCATGTGTTTCTTTATCTCAAGATCAATTTCTTGTTTTTGTTGTTGTTTTCTTTTCTCTATTTGACATGTACAATGTGAATGTGAAATGGGTAAGCATAATAAGCATTTATACATTTTTGGTCAGGAAATGTAAACCAATACTTGTATTTATTTATCTGCTACGCACTTGAAGTGTACAGTTTACATGAACTGATGACCAAATAAAAAACAGTGAATTGAATTGAAATTGAAAAATAATTGTATCAAGGGAATATGTCACGGTGGTCTGGACCAGCCCTTAAAAAAAACATCCAAACACCTCCATTAAGGTTTTAATACATTATGTAAGTATACTGTATATGTAGTGTAATATCGGGTACAATTACAATAACATTTAACATTTACGTATTTTAAACTTTTTAAGCATTTGCGGCGCATTAATTTCAGAAACGCATAACGACATTTGATTTTTTTCCCCCTCATCACTGATTATTACTCATTGCAGACTTCATGAGAGCCAACAAAAATAATAAAGCATCACTTACTTTGCAAGGTCTGCTGTCATTAAGATGCTGACTGCTGGGATATTCATCCATCTATCCATTTTCTACCACTTGTCCCTCTCATATATTCCCATGTAGTCGAAGAATGTCTCACAATCCTTACGAAAAAAAGGTTTGGGAGGGTGTGGGTGTCATCCTAGCCATTTCAGAGTCCTAAATGGCTGTCAAAGTGTACCAACTTGTTCAAATACCTCCTCAGACTTCATCTGTCCAGGTGAGAGGCATGATTTATGATCTAGAATAAACTTACAGGGAGCAAGGAAGCGAAAAAGCAGCAGACCACTCGATGTAAAGATAGGCACACACGGTAATGATCATGGCGCCGATATAAATAGTTTGTGTGTGTTAGTGCTTATAATAATAATATCCCTTATACTTGGTTAATATTCGAATTAAGAAATACAAATGTAGTATTTTTGTTGGTTTTTGAATTGTTATTGGATTTTATGAGCGAAATAGTGGAGCTTTCGTTGGCTCTGCTGTAAGCGGACATTTATTTACATGTATTACATATTAAGAATGCATTAAAAACATCCATCCGTCGTCATGGTTTTCATAATGATTGTGAACAATAGGCAAAAAGTGCAGTTGAAAAAAAATCAGCTAATAATTCCTCTTCTTAGAGTATCAATGATTGTCACACACACAAGGTGTGGTGAAGTTATTCTCTGCATTTGACCCATTCACTTGTTCACTCCTGGGAGGTGAGGGGAGCAGTGGGCAGCAGCGGTGCCACGCTTGGTAATCATCTTTGGTGATTTAACCCCCAATTCCAACCCTTGATGCTGAGTGCCAAGCAGAGAGGTAATGGGTCCCATTTTTATAATATTGTGTATGGCTCGGCTAGAACTCACAAACTCCCGATATCAGGGTGGACGCTCTAACCACTAGGCCATTGAGAAGAAGTGTTTTGAACTGCTTGTCAGAGCTAGCATCCTTGCAATACTTGACCCATTCCACTTTGCTTATTATCACAACTGCTTCACAGAGAACGCAATATCCACCACCTTGCACTCAGTCATTACTCACCTGGAAAACAGCAACACATATGCCAGAATCCTATACATTGATTTCAGCTAAGCATTTAACACCATCACGCCTCGAAGACTTATGAATAAACGTCTCTTACTTGGCCTGAACACCAACACATGTCTTTGGATTTTGAAATTCCTGACAGAGAGACCACAGTCTGTTGGTATTGGGAAAAACATATCCAACCCCCTCACGCTGAGCACTGGATCCCCTCAAGGCTGTGTAATAAGTCCACTGCTGTTTATGCTGCTAACACATGGTATGAGGGGAACTAGATCATCAAATTTGCGAATGACACTATGATGATTGGACTCCATCCATCCAATGTCTACCCCTTATTCCCTTCAGGGTTGCGGGGGCCCTGGAGCCTATCTCGGCTACAATCGAGCGAAAGGCGGGGTACACCCTGGACAAGTCGCCACCTCATCGCAGATAGACAGACAACATTCACACTCACATTAACACACTAGGGCCAATTTAGTGTTGTCAATCAACCTATCCCCAGGTGCATGTCTTTGGATGTGGAAGGAAGCCGGAGTACCCGGAGGGAACCCTTTGCAGTCACGGGGAGGACATGCAAACTCCACACAGAAAGATCCCGAGTGCAGGATGATTTGTAAAAATTAAGAATTTACAGTGGGGCAAAAAAGTATTTAGTCAGCCACCGATTGTGCAAGTTCTCCCACTTAAAATGATGACAGAGGTCTGTAATTTTAATCATAGGTACACTTCAACTATGAGAGACAGAATGAAAAAAAAATCCAGGAATTCACACTGTAGGAATTTCAAAGAATTTATTTGTAAATTATGGTGGAAAATAAGTATTTAGTCAACCATTCAAAGCTCTCACTGATGGAAGGAGGTTTTGGCTCAAAATCTCACGATACGCTGAGTTGAGTTTATATCAAAATGGATACATGGATGATACAGCAGAGAATTGGGAGAATGTCATGTGGTCAGATGAAACCAAAATAGAACTTTTTGGTATAAACTCAACTCCTCGTGTTTGGAGGAAGAAGAATACTGAGTTGCATCCCAAGAACACCATACCTACTGTGAAGCATGGGGGTGGAAACATCCTGCTTTGGAGCTGTTTTCCTGCTAAGGCGACAGGACGATTGATCCAAGTTAAGGAAAGAATGAATGGGGCCATGTATTGTGAAATTTTGAGCCAAAACCTCCTTCCATCAGTCAGAGCTTTGAATGGTTGACCAAATACTTATTTTCCACCATAATTTACAAATAAATTCTTTAAAATTCCTACAATGTGAATTCCTGGATTTTTTTTTTCATATTCTGTCTCTTACAGTTGAAGTGTACCTATGATGAAAATTACAGACCTCTGTTATCATTTTAAGTGGGAGAACTTGCACAATCGGTGGCTGACTGAATACTTTTTTGCCCCACTGTATATAAATAAACAAAGCCAAAAACCTGGAGGGCTGGTGCAAAGAGAACAACCTGGTGCTAAATGTTGAAAAGAATGAAAGAGATGATTGTGGATTTCTGAAAGTCATGGCCCATGCCTGCATCTCTCAGCATCAGCTGCCGCACTGTGGAGAGCATCAAGTTCCTTGGAGTGCAGATCACACAAGACTTCAAATGGAATTGCATCACTTTTAAGATCCCAAAACGTGCCCAGCAGAAACTGTACTTTTTGAGGAGGCTAAAATAGACATCCTAAGGACCTTTTACAGACGCTTGGTGGAGAGCATTGTGACATACTGCATCTGTACTTGGTACTCCTGCTGCAGTGTGTCAGATACAAAAGCTCTTCAGAGGATAGTCAGGGGAGCTGAGAAGGTCATTGGAACCCCACTTCCCTCCAACCAAGATCTCTTCCACAACTGTTGCAGGAGTAGGGCCCTGAGTATTGTCAAGGGCTCATCACATCTACTCCACAATTATTTTGAACTACTTCCATCAGGGAAACGGTACAGTGGCGTAAAATGCAGGACCACAAGACTAATCAACAGTTACATTCTTCAAGCTGTAAGGATGCTGAACTGCTTATCATCACATTGCATAATAATCATTAGCCTAGTTTTTACTCAGGTTTTTAAATGCATCATCTATTTTAAGGGGCACTAATTTCGTAAACTTTTAATTTGTAAAAAAATATTATCTTTGAACCACATATATTTTAAGGAAGACATTGTCTCTGGTATTTTAAGACAGTGTTTTTCAACCACTGTGCCGCGTGAGAAACAGTCTGGTGTGCCGTGGGAGATTATGTCATTTGACCTAATTGGGTTAAATTTTTTTTTGCAAACCATCCATTTTCTACCGCTTATTCCCTTTTGGGGTCACGGGGGGAGCTGGTGCCTATCTCAGCTACAATCGGGCAGAAGGCGGGGTACACCCTGGACAAGCCGCCACCTCATCGCAGGGCCAACACAGATAGACAGACAACATTCACACACACATTCACACACTAGGGCCAATTTAGTGTTGCCAATCAACCTATCCCCAGGTGCATGTCTTTGAAAGTGGGAGGAAGTCGGAGTACCCAGAGGGAACCCACGCATTCACAGGGAGGACAGAAATATTCCGAGCCCGGGATTGAACCTAGGACTGCAGGACCTTCGTATTGTGAGGCAGACGCACTAACCCCTCTGCCACCGTGAAGCCCTTTTTTTTTTTGAACCAGTAATTATAATCCGCAAATAATGTGCCATTGTTAAGTGTCTGTGCTGTCTAGAGCAGTGGTTCTCAAATGGGGGTACTTGAAGGTATGCCAAGGAGTACATGAGATTTTTCAAAAATATTCTAAAAATAGCAAAAATTCAAAAATCATTTATACATATATTAATTGAATAATACTGCAACAAAATATGAATGTAAGTTCATAAACTGTGAAAAGAAATACAACAATGCAATATTCAGTGTTGACAGCTAGATTTTTTTGTGGACATGTTCCATAAATATTGATGTTAAAGATTTCTTTTTTTTAAAGAAATCTTTAAAATTAAGTTCATGAATCCAGATGGATCTATATTACAATCCCCAAAGAGGGCACTTTAAGTGGAGGATTGCTTCTATGTGTAGAAATCTTTATTTATAATTGAATCACTTCTTTATTTTCAACAAGTTTATAGTTATTTTATATCTTTTTTTTCCAAATAGTTCAAGAAAGACCACTACAAATGAGCAATATTTTGCACTGTTATACAATTTAATAAATCAGAAACTGATGACATAGTGCTGTATTTTACTTCTTTGTCTCTTTTTTTCAACCAAAAATGCTTTGCTCTGATTAGGGGGTACTTGAATTAAAAAAATGTTCACAGGGGGTACATCACTGAAAAAAGGTTGAGATCCACTGCCCTAGAGCTCGGCAGAGTAACCACGTTATACTCTTCCATATCAGTAGGTGGCAGCAGGTAGCCGATTGCTTTGTAGATGTCGGGAACATGGTTTGTTGTCGTGATCACAATATGCAGACGACAGCGGGAGGCACTGTGACAGTACACAGGGCAGTATATCTCGGTTGGTAGAGTGGCCGTGCCAGCAACTTGAGGACTGCAGGCTCGATGCCTGCTTCCGCCATACTAGTCACTGCCGTTGTGTCCTTGGGCAAGAAACTTTACCCACCTGCTCCCAGTGCCACCCACACTGGTTTAAATGTAATTTAGATATTGGGTTTCACTATGTAAAGCGCTTTGAGTAACTAGAGAAAAAAAGCGCTATATAAATATAATTCACTTCACTACACCTACTTTGAGACCAGAGCTACGTATAGTGATGCATGCTTGGTTACGGTTTAAGCAACACCGAAATTTTACTGTCAATATCGGCTGTTGAGTTTATTTTGTTTATGTTTTCTTCTGGTGGTGTGACTCAGAATTTTTTTAATGAAAAAATGTGCCTTGGCTCAAAAAAGGTTGAAAAACACTGTTTTAAGATACGAGCTGCTAAAAATGTATGCCAATCATGCCAATGACAGTTTCTGCTGCTATGTTTCTTGAACTGTTTGTGTGTTCGTTTGCACAGTTTTTACATCTGGTCACAATGGCTACAGATACTTGCCGCACTTGTCAATACGCCACATTATGCTCGTCCAAACAAACCACTGGTCTCCACCCAAAACATGTTTGTTTAGTTTTGACTCGGTCTGAAATTTATAGCAAGATTTGCAGTGTCGCAAACAGTGACCCATGTGCCTCAAGACACTTCAGTGCTAACAGTGGGGCAAAAGTCCAAAGAGTTAGATAGGCTGAGAAAAAGAGCAGTGATTATTGTATCACACACGTTGCAGAAAAGTCCTGTCAACCAGCTTGCCACATTTAAAAATCGAATTTTAAAGATTCCCCCTCGGCATACGGCCATGCTACCCGGAGCACGCCCGATCTCGTCTGATCTCCGAAGGTAAACTGGGTCTGGCCTGGTTAGTACTTGAATGGGAGACTACCTAAGAATACCAGGTGCTGTAAGCTTTTAGCGATGCTCCCGGTATAGTGCACACTTTCTCCCTTTTGTTTTTGTCACAATGGCTATAGATACTTGCCACACTTGTCAGAACGCTACATTATGCTCGTCCAAAGAAAACGCTGGTCTCCACCCAAAACATGTATGTTTAGTTTTGACTCGGTCTGAAATTTATAGCAAGATTTGCAGTGTCGCCAACAGTGACCCATGTGCCTCAAGGCACTTCAGTGCTAACAGTGGGGCAAAAGTCCAAAGAGTTAGATAGGCTGAGAAAAAGATCAGTGATTATTGTATCACACATGTGTCGCTCATTGCAGAAAGGTCCTGTAAACCAGCTTTCCAATTTTAAAAATCGAATTTTCAGGAAATCTTTTCGGCTTACGGCCATACTACCCGGCGCACGCCCGATTTCGTCTGCTCTTGGAAGCTAAGCTTGGTCTGGCCTAGTTAGTACTTGGATGGGAGACTGCCTAGGAATACCAGGTGCTGTACGCTTTTAGCGATGCTCCCAGTATAGGGCGCACTCTCTCCCTTTTGTTGATATTAACACTATTTTCATAGTATGCTATTTTGCACTATGCCTCTTTATCAATCCCTAATTTTTTTTTTTTTTACTTGGTTGTAACTAACAATGCCAGAAAACTTGACATGTAAATCAAATTCAATTTTAATTGGAGATTATGAACTGCTACTATGTAACGAGCTAGTGCAACAAAATGTCGTTCTTATCTGTACTGTCTATCCATCCACTTGTCCTAAAGTTCAAATTTGAACGACAATAAAAGGAATTCTAAGTCTTTTTTTTTTTTTTTTGTCCTGTCCAGCTTTTAAAGGTGAACATTATCACCAGACCTATGTAAGCGTCAATATATACCTTGATGGTGCAGAAAAAAGACCATATATTTTTTTAACCGATTTCCGAACTCTAAATGGGTGAATTTGGGCGAATTAAACGCCTTTCTGTTTATCGCTCTGTGGCGATGACGTCAGAACGTGACGTCACCGAGGTAATACAGTCGCCATTTACATTTTCAACACATTGCAAACACCGGGTCTCAGCTCTGTTATTTTCCGTTTTTTCGACTATTTTTTGGAACCTTGGAGACATCATGCCTCATCCGTGTGTTCTCGGAGGGTGTAACAACACTAACAGGGAGGGATTCAAGTTGCACCACTGGCCCGAAGATGCGAAAGTGGCAAGAAATCTGCCGCCAGACCACATTGAATGTGCTGCAGTGTCTCCACATTTTACCGGCGATGACAGACATGGCACTGAGATGTATGGATAACCTGCAGATGCATTTGCAACGATAAAGTCAAACGAAATCACAAAGGTGAGTTTTGTTGATGTTGTTGACTTATGTGCTAATCAGACATATTTGATTGCGGCTTGACTGCCAGCTAATCGATGCTAACATGCTACGCTAATCGATGCTAACATGCTATTTACCGTCGGTGCTAAAGCAGACCCGGCACAGAGATGTATGGATAACCTGCAGATGCATTTGCAACTATATTACGTTTCCTTTCGCCCACATTTAATGCGAAAAAAACACTTACCAATCGAAGGATTTAAGTTGCTCCAGTGTCACAAGATGCGAAAGTCCTGATCGTTTGGTCCACACATTTTACCGGCGATGCTAACGCAGCTATTCGGCTATGTTATGGCCATGAATAGCGTCAATAGCTACTCTCTCAAAAGCTTCAGTTTCTTCTTCAATACTTTCATACTCCAACCATCCGTTTCAATACATGCGTAATTTGTTGAATCGCTTAAGCCGCTGAAATCCGAGTCTGAATCCGAGCTAATGTCACTATATCTTGCTGTGGTATCTGCCATTGTTTGTTTGTATTGGCAGCACTGTATGACGTCACAGGAAAATGAACAGTGTCTTCGCAGAGAGCGAAAAAAAGGCACTTAAAAGCTTTTTTTAGGGATATTCCGGGACCGTTAAAATTTTGAAAAAAACTTCAAAAAATACAACAAGCCACTGGGAACTGATTTTTTTATTGTTTTTAACCCTTTTGAAATTGTGATAATGTTCCCCTTTAAGGCAAATCATATATTTGATGTAGATGCCCATATCGGCTGTTCGGATTTACTTTACAAAAGAGAATTTTAGGATACATCTCATGTTGCCTTATTTCAATTTGACTTTATTAAATGTATTTATATTATCATTTGGTGCAGAAGGACCGAAGCAGGAGGGGATAAAAAGAGAAAAAAAGGGAAGACAGAGGGGGAAATTGTGGGGATAAGAGGGGGATTAGACAGAGAAAAAAACAACAACCGTAAACACAACAATAACAACACAACAATAACAACAAAAACCTGTCCTGGACCCAAAATACAACTGCGGTCATCCGGAAGGCCCAGCGGAGACTCCACTTCCTGAGGGTGCTGAGGAGGAGCAGACTGGAGAGACAGCTTATGGTGACCTTCTACCAGCTGTCGAGAGCCTGCTGACATACTGCATAACAGTGTGGTACGCCAGCGGCACTGAAGCAGACAAACAGGCGATTCAGAGGGTCATAAAGTCTGCACAAAAAATCATCGGCTGTCCCCTGCCCTCCCTGAAGGATTTGCACAACTCCCGTTGCCTCAACAGAGCAAAAAACATTACCAAAGACAGCACACACCCTGGCTTCCACCTGTTCGACTTGCTACCATCAGGCAGGCGCTACAGGTGCATCAGAGCCAGAACAAACAGGCTCAGAGACAGCTTCTTTCCCAAAGCTGTCACCATGTTAAACTCTAACTTATAATAATAATAATTCACCCATATACAATATCATGCTCTAATACCCTACTGTGCAATACTAACCTTCGAGTGCAATACGTCCGACACTGATTGTTATTTAATACTCCTGTACTCTTGTCTTGTTCTGTATATTGTACAGTATTTTGTATTTCTACAGTGTTTTGTATATTGTACAGGATTGCTTATTATTTTTATTGGATAGTAGTCTGTTCATTTCAATTGTTAGTTTTTTCCTTTATTACCGCTTGTGTTATTTATTTCACCCCATATTTGTTCCCACTACCGCACCTTAAGTTGGAGTCTTTAATCTCGTTATATGCAAATATAATGATAATAAAGTCCAATTCTATTCTAAAAACAACAACAACAATAGAACAACACCAGCACATACGATATGTGCAAATATGATCGTAAAAGTGATAGCAAAGAAGCAGTTAGTCAAATAAATAATAATATAGAAATGACAATGAGCATTTTTACACTACAACTGGAGCAATACAAATACCAATAGAAAAAGCGCTATTGATCATGAACCATACCAATAGTTTACCTCTATTATCAACAATACAGTTGTTCAAATGCAACAATACGTATACACAATAATAACTAGAAAGATAAATAAAATAAAAGTTATGAAGAAAAAAAAAAGAATATTGAAAGATCGAGGGGAAGAGAGAGAGGCAACCTATATTAGGAAGTCTAAGTCTAATGTCCGCTCCTCCTCCATACCGCATGAAGGCGCTGTCTACTTATAATGTTGTATGTGCATGCAAACCTTCGACTCCTGATTGGTTGGCGATCAACACGTGGTAAACCGGAAACGAAGACCAACGTGGTGCTGGATCAGAAAGCTGACTGTTTTTTCTCCCTTTTTTTTTTTACCTCAGAAATATAAAGGTATATGCCACGTAAACTTTACTAATAAAGATGACTGAAAGCCAAGTGGCAACGACACCTCAGACGGCGAAGGAGCTTCTCGCGTTGAATCCTCAGCAAGAGTCTGAGTTCAAGAAGAAAGTACAGAAGGTGAAGAAGAGGAAGACGAAGAACAGCAACACAGTGAGTTCTCATATGTTTACACGCCTTTAAACGACACTTCACGCCGACTTCATTTTCATGAATTCCGTCATATGTATTGTTAAATAATAATTGGAATAATCTGGATGCCTGAATATTAAACCATTTCTTAGGACGCCACGTGTCTGTGTCTGCATGTGCGTGTGTATACTTTAGGTCAGTGTTTTTCAACCACTGTGCCGCGGCACATACGATCTGGTGTGCCGTGGGAGATGATCTAATTTCATGTATTTGGGGTAAAAACGTTTTTTGCGAACCAGTAATTGTAGTCTACAAATGATGTGTTGTTGTTGAGTGTCGGTGTAGGTGGCAGCCGGTAGCTAATATCTTTGTAGATTTTGGAAACAGCAGGAGGCAGTGTGAAGGTAAAAAAGGTATGTAATGGTTAAACAAAAATATAAACAAAAGGTGAGTGCCCCTAAGAAAAGGCATTGAAGCTTAGAGGCCTCCTGAAACCCACTACTACCCACCACGCATTCTGATAGTTTATATATCGATGAAGAAATATTAACATTGCAACACATGCCAATACGGCCTTTATAGTTTACTAAATTGCAATTTTGTGTTGCAATGTCAATATTTCATCATTGCTATAGAAACTATCAGACTGCGTGGTGGTTAGTAGTGGGTTTCAGTAGGCCTTTAAATTTCCCGGGAGTTTTTTCTTGAAAATGTCGCGTAATGATGACGTGTACGCTTGACGTCACGGGCTATTAGGAATACGAGCGCTGCGCACACACACAGCTAAAAGTCGTCTGCTTTAACCGCATAATTACACAGTATTTTGGACATCTGTGTTGCTGAATCCTTTGCAATTTGTTCAATTAATATTGGAGAAGTCAATGTACAAAGATGGATTTGGGAAGCTTTAGCCTTTAGCCACACAAACACACGGTGATTCCTTGTTTAAAATTCACGGAGGTGAAACTTTACTTTGGATCAGAGCGGACATGGATCCCAACCGAGTGTCAACCAGCAGGTTTCGGTGAGAAAATTGTGGTAAAAAGTCGCTTCTTACCGGATATCAGCTGAGCTTGCTCCGTCTCTAAAGCTGCCCTCGACTTCGCTGAGACACTGCGCGTCAACACACCCGTGGACACACCCCTCCAACTATCAGGTACCGTTAAACTCACTAAAACACCAGCAACACAATAGAAAGATAAGGGATTTCCCAGAATTATCCTAGTAAATGTCTCTAAAAACATATGAATCCGTTTCAATGCAATCGCATTTTTAAAAAAAAAACGTTTTTATTTATTTTTTTTCTAGTCCGTCACTATCAATATCCTCAAACACAAATCTTTCATCCTCGCTCAAATCAATGGGGAAATTGTCGTTTTCTCGGTCCGAATAGCTGTTTTTGTTGGACGCTCCCATTAAAATCAATGTGAATATGTGAGGAGCCATCAACATGTGACGTCATTGTCTGCGACTTCCGGTAGAGGCAGGGCTTTTGTCTTAGCACCGAAAGTTGCAAACTTTATCCTGGATGTTCTCTACTAAATTCTTTCAGTAAAAATATGGCAATATCTCGAAATGATCACATATGACACATAAAATGGACGTGTTATCCCAGTTTAAATAAGAAAATCTCATTTCAGTAGGCCTTTAGGGAAGGCTATGCGGAACAAAACTAAAACTGAACTACAAAGTAAACAAAACCAGAATGCTGGACGACAGCAAAGACTTACTGCGGAGCAAAGACGGCGCCCACAAAGTTAATCCGTACATGAAAATCAACAATGTCCCCACAAAGAAGAATAATCCATCCATTTTCTACCGGTTATTCCCTTCGGGTCACGGTGGGCGCTGGAGCCTACCTCAGCTACAATCGGGCGGAAGGCGGTGTACACCCTGGACAAGTCGCCACCTCATCACAGGGTAAAAACAACTGAAATATTCTTGATTGCTAAAATAAAGTTGATGCAGGAAATAGCGCTCAAAGGAAGACATGAAACTGCTAAAGGAAAATACACCAAAAAATAGGAGCACAAGAACAAACACTACACATAGGACAACAGCAACAAAGTCCAAATAAGTCAGGGTGTGATGTGACAGGTGGTGAAAGTACACCTACTTTGAGACAAGAGCTATAGTGATGCATCCTTGGTTATGCTTTAAAGTCATATCCAACAATTGCGACGACGATGACTTTTTACTGTCAACTGAGTTTCGTTTTTTAGTTATTTCTGCTGGTGGTGTGCCTCCGGATTTTTCCAAGGCAAAAAATGTGCCTTGGCTCAAAAAAGGTTGAAAAACACATACATCTTAGCTGACATTGCTTAAAACGATAAGTAATGAATAATTCTGCTGGTAATCACAGTGTCAAAAATAACTTTCATTAATAAAACATTCTCATGCATTTTCATCCATCCGTCCGGTTTCTACCGCACCCGTTCAAGAAGTCGCATTTATGGTAAGTACCGTATTTTCCGCGGTATAAAAACCACAAATTTTCTCAAAAGCTGACAGTGCGGCTTATAACTCGGTGCGCCTTATATATGGATTAATATAAATATTTATTTTCATAAAGTTTAGGTCTCGCGACTACGGTAAACAGCCGCCATCTTTTTTCCCCGTAGAAGAGGAAGCGCTTCTCCTTCTACGGTAAGCAACTGCCAAGGTAAGCACCCGCCCACCTGGAAAGAGGAAGCGCTTCTTCTTCTACGGTACGTACGGTAGTATTTTATTTATTTTTGGTTAGCCTCAGAATAACAATGTTATTAAAAAGAATAAGAGACTTATTATACTCTAAAAATGTTGGTCTTTCTTAAAAATGCAGTCATATAGTTGTATTCAGTGTTAAAAAAATAATTATATCGCTCTCACGGAAATACTTTTACAAATATTTGGCTTGTATGGCTCTCTCAGCCAAAAAGGTTCCCGACCCCTGTACAAGGTTATAAAATCAGTGTTAGTTGAGTCAGTCCATAGGTTGCCTGTACGGATTTTTAATGTCCAGCAGATGTCAGTATTTAGTGACACAGTTTTGACACAGTATCTATACAGTTTTGCAGTGTCGAAACGCTTCATGACGCCTCATCAACCCATCACTACTCGCCACCTTAAAGATAAAAGTAAAATTGATGGAATTAATCCATATGCGCATGTCCAATAGACGAGATTTGAGCAAGCTGCCGAACGTGTCCTGTATCTTGGTCGTCAACGGAGTCAGTTTTTTTTACAAATGAAACATTTTGGAATGCAAAGTCGTTAAAGGCTCACGGACAAACCAACTTTGAGTGTGTGCAAAAATTTGGAATTTTACATCACTCACTACGTTTCCATGCACTAAATTAGTTTGATTTCTCAAATATTTTTTTTTTTGTATTTTCACGCTTTTGTGTGAAGTCCTGGTGTCCGTGCACACTCTAACATTCTGTGCCTCCCCTTCCGTACACTGGGCAATGGGCACTTATTTGCTTTTAGCGCAGATAAATGGAATACTTTTCCGGTTGACCTATGACTTTACACCAGGCATCTGCGACTCATTAGAAAACATTTACAAATAGGTCATCTACACATTAGAAATATTGGCTATGCTGATTTTAAATAGAAGACAGCATCAATAAATGATCTTATATTGCGCTGCAAACATGGCGCTACTACCAAGAGAGTCTTGGACCAGATGCAGGTCAGAAGCAAGCAAAGACTGCTGAGACACAGTTTTTAAAAAAAGAGGAAATTTCAGACCGAGAATCATGGGAACAAAAATTCTGAATGTCTCGGAATTTATTCATAAGGCTCTTAAGCCTCAGCCAATACTGTTTCAGATAAGACTGTCTCTTAGCTGTTGTTTTCTCTTAGCACTGGAAGTGATAAAAATTGGGTTGGACACTTTTGGAGGTTTTCTGCATAATGTGGTAATGCACACTCCCTGGACTTATGGTAGCGAATTCTTCCCATCACTCACACTGATACTTTCGTAGCCGCTTGTCTGTGATTACCAATTCAAAGTAGGGCTGGGCGATATGGCCTTTTTTAAATATCTCGATATTTTTATGCCATATCACGATACACGATATACATCTCGATATTTTTCCCTAGCCTTGAATGAAAACTTGTTGCATATAATCAAACCAGTATGATGATTCTGTGTGTCTACATTAAAACATTCTTGTTCATACTGCATTAATATATGATCATTTTAAATGTTCATGCAGAGGGAAATCACAACTAAGTCAAATTACCCAAACTGTATTTATTAAACTGTTATTAAGCAGTGGCACAAACATTCATGTCAGTTCCAAAATAGAAAGTGCAAGATTGTCAGAGACATTTTAAAACAAGCTATTAATGCACTTTTGTGCATGATGTCACTAAGATGACATATCAAAACAACACAAAATTAAAGTGCACTTTTTGTACAGAATGCCACTACAATAGTTTAAAACAAATAAAGTGCACTTTTTTGCATAAGGTCACAAGATATTTCAATAAGTGTCTGAAAAATTAGCTGCATAATAGGAAATCAAATAATGTTTGTCCTTCGCTATGAGGTAGGTTATGCGGACATTATTTCCTTTTGTTGTTGACAATTTTTTTCATACGGTGTTGATCTGGAAATGTTTGCCTCGGCATTTTTACTGTGTGGGCGTGTGGCACCGAATGGAGATGTTGAAATGCGGAGTAAGCACTCTTCATTCTCTAGCTGGTGACTTTTCAAATGATGCTACATATTAGCAGTAATGCTACTTTTTGGAGCAACTCTTTACGGTTGTCTGTTTGACACATTCCCACTTGAATCCAAACCACCACTGGACGATGTACCCCCTGCTGTTTTTCTTGGGAATTAATTCTTCCTTCATTTGTTACCAGATTCGCACCTTCTTTCTCTCGTATTGCCACTAGCACCACAGCTAACGTTACCCATGCTGCTATCTCTCTGCTCCGCAAGGGCGTATACGTATGTGACGTATGTAAGAAGTTGTGCTAGCTGTCTGTGGGGAGAGACAACAATGAGTGATAAAAGCCTGTAGTGTAATGCCAGCGGCTAAAAGCAACTGCGTGAGAACGTATACTCTAATATCACGATATAGTCATTTTTCGATATCACACAGAGACAAATCCGCGATGTATCGAGTGTATCGATATATCCCCCAGCCCTAATTAAAAGCATGAAATACAGTAAGATACCCCTCTCTTTCACTTTTAGTATGTACCTTAATAAATATAGTGACAAAGTGGCTAAAGTGTATCAACTATTATTTCTATGTTTTATTTATTTTCTGGCCTATGAGGTCACACCTACAGTAATATTTAACTAACACGATATAATTTGTTTATGAACAAGGGTGAACCGTAAGGGCCAGTGGTTTTTTGATAATTTTAATTTAAAACGGTAATACTAACCCTCTGAAGTTTTACTGCAGTTATTATTATAGCTGATTCTATTGTATAAATGCTGTTTACACTTGTCTTGTCAATTTGAGGTGTAACCATTGCTAATAATTATGTATCAATTTGTCTTTTTTTCTGCCAGGGGAATCTTTTGACACCTGGGGTCATTTATGTTGGCCATTTGCCCATTGGACTCTTTGAGCCACAGCTCAGGGACTACTTTGAACAGTTTGGCAACGTCTTAAGGCTGCGACTGTCCAGAAGCAAAAAGGTAATTTGTTTTTAGAGGAAGTCATTTTTCTGTCTTTAGTAATAATTATACAGGTTGAGCTGGTTATCATGCCCAATTCCTCAAATCGATTTGACCTCAATTCATAAGGTTCTAAAATGATTATCACGGCTCGACTAGGTTTGATTAAATCTACTGTTAAACAGTGTTGGCGTTAGGAATTTTCAAGATGGGGTCCCAAATTTTGGGGGTGCCCCTTTTTTGTAACCGTTTTGAAAACAAATGATAAATGTATGCATTTTAGTGATAAATGCTAAATGATAACAGTAAATATGTAAGGTATTCTTCTAGGAGTCTTAATTTTGTTAAAGCAGTCAGATAGGATGTAACGCACAGCAATTTTATTGTGTAGGCCAAAAGTGTGCGCTTGTTATTTTGACGCGCTGGACACTGCTTCGTGTGGGAGACGAAAATGTAAGCAAAAGTACCTCTGGAGTACAATGGCCGTCCTTTCCTCAGCGGTGATGTCACAAGACTCTGTTACAAATATAATCAAGAATAATAACAGTTTCAGTCAGATGTTTACTTTGCATGATAACGTATAGTGTGGTTTAGTTGAGCAAGAGCATCCATAAGTCTTTTGTCAATAAAATTTGCAATGGTTTATATTACTGTTTGTATCTTTGTGGTCAACATACAATCAGGTGATAATATAATGTTAGTAAGTCCCTAACTTTGTTTTGTTTTGCCCCAAACTGCTCGTTGCTGCAGCTCCACACACCAAACTACCAGGGGGCGCGTTGCAGGATAATCAATATGATACCCTTCTATATATTGCTAAATAGGGAAAATACTGTATAAATCCATAAAGTAATCAAATTAATTGTTTCGTCCACCCCTGAATACAAGTATTACAATTACTATTATTTGTATAAGATATCAGATGTCCCGATAACATTAGGGGATGACATATATATATATATATATATATATATATATATATATATATATATATATATATATATATATATATATATATATACATATATATATTCCATTTCAACATTCGTTGTTTGTTACACACATGCAGGAGGTTCACAAATGTCACGAGGGTTCGTGTCTGTAATTTAAGCACAAGCTGCAATAAACGCGTTGTTCATCTATAGCGCAAAGCCGCTTCTAAGATACTCACCACCATTGCTGAAAATAAGCTCTCTTTAAAGTATTATTATCACTGAAGGACTGGAGGAAAATGAATGGCTAAACATGCTATGCCACACACAGACACCAAGTGTTTACTTTGTTAAAAAAATGATAGGAAGCATTCAATACCACCGATTTTATACATCATTTGATTTACAACAATACAAGCGGATTCTACATTTGATAAGCTTTATACATTTTTTATTGTATTAATTTTAGTTTAAGGATCGGAGGCCAAAATGTCGATCAAAATATTCCTAATAAAGTTTAAACTATGCCAGTGAAAATAGAAATTCTACATGAAATGGCTGTTTGGACAAATGTAGTGTTTCCCAAAACCAATATTTTAGCATTGGTAATGGTACCAAAATGTATTTTTATACATAACATGTCATTATTTTCTTTATTTTAACATACTATCTTAAGATACTTTCTCTTATTGCAATCAAAGAACAATCTTGGCATTAAATAACAGTGAACGTACTAGATAATCAAGCTATTTTATCCTCTTTTGGTGTGTAGTGAAGCTTGTTTAGCTATTCTCCATCCAACCGGGATGATACTTGTAAGAAACATGGTTTACTTGAGGATTTGTAATTTAAATGTAGCTAAAACACTGTGCAGGGACGTTAGCTGGCTATGTTTTAGAGCAGTGGTTCTCAACCTTTTTTCAGTGATGTACCCCCTGTGAAAATGTTTTTAATTCAAGTACCCCCCAATCAGAGCAAAGCATTTTTGGTTGAAAAAAAAGAGATAAAGAAGTAAAATACAGCACTATGTCATCAGTTTCTGATTTATTAAATTGTATAACAGTGCAAAATATTGCTCATTTGTGGTGGTCTTTCTTAAACTATTTGGTAAAAAAGATATAATTATAACTAAAAACTTGTTGAAAAATAAACAAGTGATTCAATCATAAATAAAGATTTCTACACATAGAAGTAATCATCAATATAAAGTGCCCTCTTTAGGGATTGTAAGAGAGATCCATCTGGATTCATGAACTTCATTCTAAACATTTCTTCACAAAAAAAGAAATATTTAACATCAATATGTATGGAATATGTCCACAAAAAATCTAGCTGTCAACACTGAATATTGCATTGTTGCATTTCTTTTCACAGTTTATGAACTTACATTCATATTTCGCCAAAGTATTATTCAATAAATATATTTATAAAGGATTTTTGAATTGTTGCTATTTTTAGAATATTTAAAAAAACTTCTCACGTACCCTTTGGCATACCTTCAAGTACCCCCAGGGGTATGCGTACCCCCATTTGAGAACCACTGTTTTAGAACACCACCTGCACAGCAGCGTTTCAGTGTTTCTAGCTTAACCTTTATCGTTTTTAAGCCAAAATACATTACATCCATCCTCCCTCTCCTGTCTACCCATTGTTTCCCCTTTCAAGTGCTCTGTTTGTTGACTCACATGTGCCTTTGCTCATATTACCAGCAATGTCACCACAGCGCACCATCATTTCCATGAAAAATAAGTAACTATATTTTAAAAGACAGGATAGTACATTTTTTAATTTATTAGTACCGGTATACTGTACAACTCTTGACAAATGGTAAACTGTGAAAATACTGTACCGTATATCACAAGTGTCAAATATTTAAAAAGTGCTTTGCTAAACTTTGTCCTGACTTGCATTCAGACAGGTGGGAGCAAAGGCTATGCATTTGTGGAGTTTGACTGTGATGACGTAGCAAAGATCGTAGCAGAGACCATGAACAATTACCTTATGGGAGAAAGACTGGTTAAATGTAAGTACAATGTTTGAACATCAATTGCATGACTGTGGTCTTCAGAACAAAACCTCTCTTGATTTGACACAATGACCAGGATTTATGTTCAGTCAACAATCAGATTTTATGCTCAATTCATTTACATGATGCCTTGCCATCATTATCTATGACTTCTTCTATAAGCATAGTCGGTATAATTAATGGCAGTATTTTCAGCGTGCGTTAAATATTGCTTTTAAGTTACTCTCCTCATTTGATAGGTCATGTGATTCCACCGGAAAAAGTGCACGAGAAGCTTTTTGCTGGCAACCAGCGCACCTTTAAGAGACCTTCCCATCCTGCTATAGCGCGCTACAACAAGAACCACACGAGCGAGGAGGTCACAAAGGTAACAGAGAAGCTGCTGCGTAAAGAGAGAAAACTCCGCAAGAGGCTGGCAGGACACGGCATTGATTATGACTTCCCAGGATTTGTAAGTACTTTTTGAAATGTTATATTATTTACTACAGTCTTTCAAGACACAATGTTTATCATTAGCAGGCATGAGATTTTTCTGTCTATAGTTGGAAATCAGTCTTTTTTTATCTCTGTAAAAATATTTAAAAAATATTTTCCGTTTTTCTTAGTGTTTTCCGACCTTCAATTTGTGTTAAAATCTTGAGCCGTCTCTTTGCCATACCGGCCAACCACTAAAGTCTTCCCGTAATGAGTATGGTTTTTGATTATCCAGTGGTAAAAACTAGGGTTTTCCGTGAAAAATTATTTACTTAATATCGAAGCTACATAACGAAGCAACTCCACGGGCAGGGGACAAAATATACGGAAACATCAAAGATGATTGGTTGGTTTACGTATAAGAAAAGCCATGATTGGTTGGTTGTTTTACTAGGATGAGTCACGATTGGTTAAGATTAGGACAAAACTTTACGGGCAGGCCAATCAGAGGCAAGATAGGGCGGATCATCAAACCTAAAAAGGAAATTACAACAGACATCCCAAATGACGGCGAGCAAGTCGGAGAAGAAAAGAGGGAATATTCAAGTGGGCAATTTATCTTTTAAAAAACTAGCGGAAGATGGCAGAGGGATTGTCTTCCTTAGATTTTTCTTTTAGCGTTGTGGTCCAGGAAACCCACAGTGTCCATTTGGCCACATTTGAACAAATGTATTCGTCTGGATAAAACATTGCCCAACACATTAATTTTAGTTGTTTACCATGTAAGCCCAAATCAAAACTGCTCTTGACATGGAATATGTGCAGTACACATTTAAGAACACACATGATTGTGGTAGACATGTGATGTCTAAATGCCACATTTCATTTTCATGGTGTTTTACAACAAGACAGTAGCTGTCATTTTTTTCATTACTTCTGCTGTTTATACAAAACCCTAAACCAGTAAAGCACGATGTGTAATTTGTAAATAAAAACAGAATGCAATGATTTGCAAATCCTTTTTGACATATATTCAATTGAATAGACTGCAAATACAAGAAATTTAAGGTTCAAACTGAGAAACATTTTTTTTTTTTTGCAAATCATTAATGTAGAATTTAATGGCTGCAACACATTGCAAAAAAGTTGCCAAAGGGGCATTTTTTCCACTGTGTTACATGGCCTTTCCTTTTAACAACACTCCGGTAACGTTTGGGAACTGAGGAGAACAATTTTCGAAGCTTTTCAGGTGGAATTCGTTCCCACTCTTGCTTGATGTACAGCTTATGTTGTTCAACAGTCTGAGGTCTTCGTTGTGGTATTTTAGGCTTCATATTGTGCCACACATTTTCAATGGCAGACAGGTCTGGACTACAGGCAGGCCAGGCTAGTACCTGCACTCTTTTACTATGAGGCCATGCTGTTGTAACACGTGGCTTGGCATTGTCTTGCTGAAAAAAGCAGGGGCGTCCATGATAACGTTGCTTGGATGGCAACATATGTTGCTCCAAAACCTGTATGTACCTTTTAGCATTAATAGTGCCTTCACAGATGTGTAAATTACCCATGCCTTGGGCAGTAATACACTCCCATACTATCACATATGCTGGCTTTTGAACTTTGGGCAATTTGATTAGTTTTTAGTTTTTTCTTATTTGTTAAGGAGGACACGACATCCACAGTTTACAAAAACAATTTTAATTGCGGACTCGTCAGAACACTTTTACACTTTGCATCAGTCTATCTTAGATGAACTCTGGCCCAGCGAAGCCATAGGTGTTTCTGGGTGTTGTTGGTAAATGGTTTTCGCTTTGCAATGTTGAGTTTTAACTTGCACTTACAAATGTAGTGACAAACTGTAGTTACTGACAGTGATTCTTTAAAGTGTTCTTGAGCCCATGTGGTGATATCCTTTATACACCGATGTTGCTTTTTGATGCAGTACTGCCTGAGGGATCGAAGGTCCGTAATATCATCACTTACGTGCAGGGATTTTTCCAGATTCTCTAAACCTTATAATGATATTACGGACCGTAGATGGTGAAATACCTAAATTCCTTGCAATAGCTCGTTGAGAAATGTTGTTTTAAAACTGTTTGACAATTTGCTCACGCATTTGTTCACAAAGTGGTGATCCTCGCCCCATTCTTGTTTGTGAATGACTGAGCATTTCATGGAAGCTGCTTTTATACCAAATCATGGCACCCGCCTGTTCCCAATTAGCCTGTCCACCTGGGGAATGTTCCAAAAGAGTGTTTGATGAGCATTCCTTAACTTTCTCAGTCTTGTGCCAGCTTTTTTGAAACATGTTGCAGGCATCAAATTCCAAATTAGCAAATATTTGCAAAAAATAACAGTTTTCCAGTTGGAACGTTAAATATCATGTCTTTGCAGTCAATTGAATATTAGTTGAAAAGGATTTGCAAATCACTGGAGTCTGTTTTTATTTACGATTTACACCACGTGCCAACTTGAATGGTTTTGGGGTTTGTAAAATTTGACTGTATGATACAGGTCTGAGAAATGGGTGCTAGACGATTATCACATACATTATGTAGTGATTCATTTCACAATAAAAATGTATAAAATCACATACAATACCTTAAGAGATTTTAATGCGTGATCTGCTATGGTTAGACTATTTCATTACATATTACATGACCTAACGTTCACTTGCCCCCTACCTCTGAAACCCCATACCCCAAGTAAGTTGCTGACTTGTGGGAATAAACTGTTTTATTTAATTTGTTATGTAATCATGATTGTGATTGCAGTGTTTCCCACAGGTCAGGCATCTATTTGTGGTGGTGTGGTGTGGTCGGGCGGCGGGGGCGACGGGAGGGTGATGTGTCAGCGGCGGCGGCAATGACCAACAAGAATGCGCAGTTGGAATATAATTACAACACTTAATGTACATATTTATATACAGATTTGAACAATTAGTTATTCACTGAAAAATATTTATTAATTGTGGTTCTTACAAAAAATATATAATCTTATAAAATACAAAAGCTAAAATGTCTCTTAAAGCCCACTCCAAAAATCTTGAAATTTAGACTGCCATCAGTCTTACTCCCTACACTTAACCATGTGTTTCCTACTGCCTGCAGAGTTTGCACCCTTTGTTAGGGCAATGAATTTTTCGGGGCTTCCGAAAAAAATAAGTGTAACGCCGTATTGTAAGGATAGTCCTTGGGGTCAGGTCCGTTGATGGAGATTCTCAGGCAGGCAGTCAGGTGTTCTCCTTGCAGCTGATTCCTCCGGTCTGTTTTCACCTAAAGATTCATCAAAAAAAAAGTTTGTCATAAACTGCACCAGTAAAGAAAATATTTGTTTTGCTCCTCAGAGTGATGCTCTTACCCTATTCAGAGTAGAAAAATCCCGTTCACAATTAACACTTGAAACGGGGATCACCAAGGCAATGCCTGCAAGGAGGCTGAGGCAAGGGTTTGCTGAGTCTCACCTGTTGCCTCTGCCCTAGCTGGCTCTACATGCTGCCTGTGTTCCTCCTCTCCTCCAACATCTATAATAATAATAATGACTTAGATTTATATAGCGCTTTTCTAGACAGTCAAAGCGCTTCACAGAGTGAGAAGCCATCATTCATTCACACCTGGTGGTGGTTAGCTACTTTCATAGCCACAGCTGCCCTGGGGTAGACTGACGGAATCTTCCTGCGTACTTACTATCCCTTCCTCCTCACCCTCTCTTACTGCCACAGCTGCGGCACTAGTTGAAGCCTGGAAGTATTGGAAGCAAATTAATTTTCACACTGATGGATGTCTGTTCACTTTCCTTATGAGATTTCTAAGTGTCTACACCGTTTTGATAATACCTCTTGTGGTCTGGACTGTAGGCCTACCTCCTCTCCAAGTCGAGCCCTTTTCGGCCACTGAAATTATTTTTCTATACTCATCTGTGTGAATTTATTACTATTGAGCAGAACCGCTCTTTGTACAGTGCTGTCTAACCTTAAGCGGCAGCGGCTCAACACACGCTGGGTTCAACGTTAAGGTTTTTTTCTACTTGCCCGACTTCTCAAATCTACTTGCCGCAATATTTTTACTCGTCCTGCCTAGGTTTTTTTTTCTGGCTGTGTAGTGCTCATTGCTTATATCTTACTAAAATCCTTCCCGTTGACTATTTACAACACTACACAGTATTATTATTATTATTATTATTATTATTATCTATAATTACATTTAAATGGCATTGCATACATGTAAAATTCAATGTTATTTCACATTATTTGACCAGTAGCAGTTAACCCATCTGAACAGGTCAGCCACCTGTTTAAAGCCCGATCACAGTTGAAATCTTGAAATGAAGGGCCTTTAATGGCTAAAACATTAACCTGGACAACATTTTAACAGCTGGTTGGCTCAGATTTTATTATTTTCATTGCATTCACATGCTGCAGTGGACAGTGCACAATTTAGCTTTCAGTATTAATGCAGTATCTGAAGCACCGTCTCCACGTGTGTTTATTGACAACAGCGTTATAACCTGGACACGTTAGCTCGTCGGTATGGTAACAGGTGACTGTTACTGCGTGCGTCTGCCCCAGTCCCGAAAATAAAAATTTAAAAAATCCGAGTCGGTGCTCCACCTGCACAGGTTCGGACCACTTTTGAACTTGTTTGCCAGACGTCTTACCCTCGTATTTTGATCCGGTCGGTCCGTTATTCCTTTACTTTGTCATCGTCGTCGTCTTCTTCTTCTTCTTCTGACCCACCCGGTGAATTAGGTGCAATTGGGTGAGTTACAATGCATAGTAAGCTACCGCTACCTACTGCACTGGAGTTGTAACTACAAGCTCCATTCACAGACAGTCCCATTGCTTTCACGAGCGGTCGAGCGAGTCGAAAGCCGAAAAATCTATTTGTGGCGGCCGTAATTCTTTCGTGGCGGGCCGCCACAAATAAATGAATGTGTGGGAAACCCTGGATTGTGTAGTTGTGATGTCAATATAGATAACAAATAATCCTAATTATTATTTTGGACATAATTGTACATCTCTGTGTGTGCACACACTGGGCCATTGTATTGCCCACCGTTTTTTTCTCTTTGAAAGTGAAAGTGCTTTCCTGTGTAAACTATTTTCACACACCCTTTATTTTTTTTGGAAAGTAATTTACATGTCAGCAATGCTATGTGACGTGAATTAATTGATTTTATGACTGTTTCATAAAACTTCCATCCATTTCCTACCGCTTATTCCCTTCGGGTTTGCGGGGGGCAATTGTATAAAGTGAAGCGTTGTATAGATAGCATGCTCACCTTGTGCTGGTGTTTTCCAGGCTGCCCAAGTGCCCCCGAAGAAGAAGTCTGATTCCTCGAACGCATCTACGTGCAGTGACGTAAGAAACACGGTCATGTATGTTCATGTGGCACAGACTAAACATGAGCTTAGATATTTTGTCTGGGTTAGAATAACTGGGCCCAAAGTACTGTGGTGCTTTTATCATTTTTGTCTGCTGGTAGTAACCTTCGTATTGTGAGGCAGACACACTAACCCCTCTGCCACCGTGAAGCCCGCGGGAGTCATTTAATGACTCATATTGGACACACGCAGCTACGGTATTGTGACGGTCTCAAGCCGTCGTCTTGCGGGTTCCCAGTACCACCAAGGAAGAACATGGCTTGAGCAGTTTGACTTTGTTTATTTTTCAATAAAACCTCAGTCTAGGTCGCTCTTCCGCTCCTCCTCTCCGCTCGCTCGCCGACGCCGCCTCCTCGCCGCCATCTTGCCAGCGTGCCCTAAATGTCTGTCGGACCGTCGGCTCCACCTTTCCACAGCTATGTTAATAAAACATAGCTGCTTAGTGTTCTTTTTAGCATACCGGTATTCAATAGCTTGGACCTTAAATTCTACTGAATAGCTCTTAATCTTCTTCCCTTTATGCGATTTCAAATGACCGGTATTGTAATCAGCCTCCTCCATTTTGAAAATGATGACAGGGGAAGTGTCACTCGTGACGTCACGAGTTTGACCCGGCAGTAATACTAAACATGCGCTAATTATTTTGCGTAGCAAGTTTGACCCGGCAGTAATTCAAGGCAGGCGCATACTATATGCCCGGCGGCAATTCAAGGAAATACGGTACTTGTTTGTCACAAAAAACATTAATGACGTTTGGTTCTTTTATGAATTTATCATGGGTCTACTGAAAATCTGCTGAGTCAAAAGTATACATACAGCAACATACCTTATTATTTTTGGTGATGTAGAAAAGTTACAATCAAATCAAATTAGCTTTGTGGCACGGCCTTTTAACTTCATGTGAGTGATTATAATTGATGACACCTGTTGACTTTTCGGAGCCCATTTAAATAGAGCTCATGTGATGCAGTCATTAGACTCGGGTTACAAACGCGACAATATGTAAGTCAAAGGAACTCAGCACTGATCTAAAAAAACTAATCATTGCCTTGAACAAGTCAGTAAAGTGACTTGGAGCCATTTCAAAGCAGCTTAAGGTCCTAGGAGCAACTGTGCAAACAATTGATTGTAAGTAAAAAGTGCATTGCACAGTTTTATCACTGCCACGATCAGGAAGAAAACACAAGCTATTGCTTGCTGCTGAGAGAAAATTGGTCCGGATGATCAAGAGTCGACCGAGAACCACCAAAAAGCAGGTCTGCAATGAATTGGAAGCTGCTGGAACACACAAGTGTTTTGCATCACCATGGACTGAGAGGCTACCGTGCAAAAAGAAAGCCCTTGCTCTGGAAGTGACACCTTAAGGCTTGTCTAAAAGTTTGCTGCTGATCACATGGACAAAGATACGACCTTCTGGAGGAAAGTTCTGTGGTCAGATGAAACAAAAAATGTAGCTGTTTGGCTAGAATACCCAGCAATGTTTTGAGGAGAAAAGGTAAGGCTTTTAATCCCCGGAACACCACACCTACCGTCAAGCATGGTGGTTGTAGTATTATGCTCTGGACCTGTTTTGCTGCCAATGGAGCTGGTGCTTTACAGAGAGTAATTGGGACAATGAAAAAGGAGGATTACCTCCAGATTCTTCAGGACAACCTAAAATCCTCCACCCGGAGGTTTGGTCTTGAGTAAAGTTGGGTGTTCCAACAGGACAATGAGCCCAAACACACATCAAAAGTGGTAAAGGAATGGTTAAATCTGGCTAGAATGAAGGTTTTAGAATGCCCTTCCCAAAATCCTGACTTAAATGTGTGGACAATGCACCATTTTTGTCAAGAGGAGTGTTCAAAAATTCATCTTGTGGATGACTACCAAAAGCGCCTTATTGCAGTGAAACCAAATATTAACATTGCTGTATGTATACTTTTGACCCAGTAGATTTGGTCAAATTTTCTTTAGACCCATAATAAATTCATAAAAGAACCAAACTTAATGTTTTTTTTCTGACTAACAAGTATGTGCTCCAATCACTCTATCACAAAAAATAACAGTTGTAGAAATTATTGTAAACTCAAGACAGCCATGACATTATGTTCTTTACAAGTGTATGTAAACGTTTGACCACAACTGTATGTTTACTTTACATGCAGTCTGCTTTCAGCCCGAGGCATAAAATTATTTCGAACAATGCAGTCCCTAAGTCAAAAAGTGTGGACACCTCTGGTGTAGAGATCTAAGCATTTTATAAAACTAAAATTGCATACTTTTTGCATAAAATGCATACATATAAATATTGTAAAAAAAAAAAAAAAAAAAAATCTGACTTGTTTAAATACTTAAATGAGTGGAGCCCTTTTTAGTACCTGATCATTTTAATGTAGTTTTAAAAAATATATACATATCAAAAAACAAACTTATGTTCAAAAATTAATAATTAATTTAAGGGGCGGCCTGCACTTTTTTGAATTTTGCCTATTGTTCACAATCATAAGGTATAAGAAGACACAAGTTGTTTTTTTTCTCCACTTTTTTGTATATAAAAGTCTGCTCGTTCTAGGTAGCTAGCTCAATTCTACCTCTAAGTCTCTTTAAAAATGCATTCAATAACAGTCAAAAATACTTCATTTACAAACGATAACCTGCATAGTAACCAAAGTGTAGCAACATTGTTATTATAAGAGCAAACACTAAGGAACTATTTTTCTACCGTACGGTATTAGCCGTAGAAGTTAATTATAGAAAGAGAGATGAGCTAGCATCTACGTCAGCACAAAACTCATTTGAGTTTGTAATACACAACAATGCAATACGACACCAAACTGTACTGAGTGAAAAACATAATCATATTCTAGTATCTGCAAAGTATTAGCCCACATTTCATGTTTTGTTTGTACACAGCTAGCTTGATAGTGTATGCAATGTAGTGTACGGTGATGTGCTGCATGTATTATGATCAATGTTATAGTGACTCACTCGATGGACAATTGTCCGTTTAGTCAAGCTGGCCAGGGACGTTTCCAGTTTATTTAGACACTCCATTTTTTCCGCATAGCTCGGCTCAAAAGTTCCAGATTTGCAGCGTGACCAATTCTCACTTTTTCGGCTTCTTTCTGTTCCAACGCTTCAGCCTCTTCTTTTTGCTTGCTTATATAAGCAGCACTTCATCCTCTGTATATTTAGTTTCAAAAAGATAAAATTGTGAATCCTCATTTGTCCAAAAATAATTTTCTTTTTTGTCTATTACCAATTCTGTCATGATTAGAAAACACTCGCGTTTGATTCAGGGAGTAGGTACATATTTGTTGCGGGAAGTCGGAAGAGCGCTGCTATGGAAACGGAAATAAATGCGCCGAAAAATTAGTTCCCGCTGTACAGAAAATGACCAAAATACGGTAAATATTGTACATATATATTAGTATGATCGTGTGTGTTACTACATTATATCTAGATTTGCAGCGTGTGTATAAAACATTGGAGGGTTTTGAAGGCTACAACGATGACTCCCATTAGTCGCATCTTGCAAACGTTTATCTTTAAAATCCTAAAAAAAAAAAAAAAGACATGTTCTTGTCTCATTGTGAAAGATAAAGAAGAAAAAGTGCAGTTCCCTTTTAAGGCTCCAATTTAATCACATCTATATTACGTATTTTTGGGGTTTGCCTTAAAAACAGGGATGTCTTTGACAAAAAGGGCATAACTCATGAAACTTTTTTTTTTACTTTATAGTTGATTGAAAGAATTAAGTGTTGAAGGAAAAAAAAGTATTATATTTTGTTTTAACATTTTTATGACCTGAGTTCTGGGTCCCCGGGTCCAAACTTGAGAAAAGCCCTAAAGGTATAAAACAAACTGTACATATTTTATTGTTTTTGAAAATTAAAGAAACTTAAATAGCCCACATATGCTTTAGTTTTTCAGTGTGTGGCCCTCCGTGAAAAAAAGTTATACTGTAAATGTATGTGTGGCCACAAAAGCGGATTTGGCACTTCTGGTTAGTCTTTGCTCATCAACAAGTTATAATCAAGTGTAGCGGATGCATTAAGTAACCTCTTCATCGCAGATAAACAGACAACATTCACAGTCACATTCACACACTAGGGCCAATTTTGTGTTGCCAATCCACCTATCCCCAGGTATGGATCATAAATTAATAAAATCATGTTATAAATGTATCTATCCTTCATAAAAATGTTCAAGTAAAAATTATAACTACTGTGAGAAGCACAATTTATCCAAACAATTGTTTAAGTGAGTATAACAAAGTAAATGTAGCGCATTACTACCCAGCTCTGCAGAAGCGTAAACGTATATAGTACAAATGTTGGAGGTAATTACACGAGCCATGTTTCTACTCCAGGTAGTTTTCAGTTAGAACTTAACCTGTTAACCAAATCCCGGAGTTATTTTTGCAAAATAATAATTGTAGATGACCATGTTAAATTTGACAGGTCTACTTTAAACAGCTTGTGAACTAATTGGCATCTACTTAGTGACCTGAACGCATATCTTTACCTGTAGGATACCACACCCATGTGCACGCCTTCTTTCCTGGAGAGGAGGAAGTCCATGATCAGTGATGACAATGATGCTGAGGATGAGATCGTCATCAAGATGCCTGCTGTACAAAAAGACCAGCTGTTCCCTGATGATGATGAAGAAGCCAGCGACAAGGAAAAAGAGAAGTGTGAGGAACAGGGTGAAAGTGATGAGGCTGACGCAGCAGACTTTTAAACAAAGTCTTCCTTTATTGTGGGTTTTGGTCTGGTTTTCAGAGCACAGAGACTTCAACGGAGGGTGTGTGTATGTTTTTGATGTGACGATCCTCATTTAAAAAGAAGCTCTTATAAAACCAAAAGATAAATAGAAGATTATTAATCATGTTTGTCAGTAAAATGCATGAAGAGTTCATGGTGCATTTCACTGAAAGTGTCATTGAGCTATTTGTCTTTGTAATAAACTTGACATTTGAACTGTAAACAGTGTTTCATAGTAAGGTGTAATCTATTTGAAGTGTGGTCTGATTTCCATGCTGCACATTTAGAATTATTCTTTTTTCCAAATTGGTGCCGCTGTAGTGGCTGCTGTTGGCAGGAGCTTTGTTATCTTGTGTCATCCTTTTAGTGTTTCCCTTGTGTTTTCATCTGTTTTTTTGTTTTCATGTGTTATTTTATATATATATATATATATATATATATATATATATATATATATATATATATATATATATATATATATGTGTATATGTATGCATACACATATGTATATATCCATCCATCCATTTTTTACCGCTTATTCCCTTCGGGGTCAGCTACAACCGGACAAGTTGCCACCTCATCGCAGGGCCAACACAGATAGACAACATTCACACTCACATTCACACACTAACACACTAAGGCCAATGTAGTGTTGCCAATCAACCTATCCCCAGCTGCATGTCTGGAGGTGGTAGGAAGCCGAAGTACCCGGAGTGAACATAAATATCTATATTTATATATTTGGGTTTTGGTTCAGGACCCTTTGGGACTGTGTGACAAAGGGTGGCACTTTTGTGACTTCTGCGGTGCTTTTTTGTGCACTCTGGATCTGCTTCTTGGGAGCCTTTTGGCCATGGAGACCAGCTGCTGAGTCTCTGCCACACCAGAGTCCGTTTGGAGAGACTGGAGGAGATGCGGATGAAGAGACAGGGCTGTGGAGCTAGCGCTGAGTGCCAGGACGGACAAGATTCACAGTGTCTTGGCTGAATGAGCAGGTATCGGACACCTCAGTCTCTTTAGACGGATCCTCGCTCATCCATGCGGACTGGACACTGGCCGAGTTAGTGGGCGGCCGAGAGTGGAGTCTGCTCTCTTGGTTGCTTTGTTGGGTCTGCTCCTGTCTCTGGCCATGCTCCCTCCACCCCAGCAGACAATGGCGTGGAACACTGCAGAAGCCACCACAGTGTATGTTTACTTTAGTTTTTGTTCATAGCTGTATGTTAAATTTGCTGGTTGCATCAGCTCTGCTCCTTTGTCTTTAATGTAATTTGTGTTCTTTGATGTTTACATGTGTGTAAGAGGGATGTGTGCTATGGCTATGAGTTGTTTTTTCCCGATTTTTTCTCCCCCCCCCCCCCATTGTTTACCTGTATCTCACCTTTTATATAAGTGACGCCGGCGGAAATTGGCAGACCCGTCAGCGATCCTTTTCTGTCCCCCTGTAATGTTTGTCTGATCTTGAATGGGATTGTGCTGAACATTTTAATCCCCCCTCAGGGATTATTAAAGTATTTCTGATTCTGATGTGTAAATGTGAGCAGCACACACTGGTGGTGTTGAAACTGCACTGATACTGTATTGGTGTTTCATAATAGTGCCTTCTACTGGTCAAAAAAGTCATTTGTGAAAAAATTGTCTTGTCGCTTTACATGTCTAACGGTGACACTGCTTATGTTCCTCATTACTTCACATTGAGTTTCAGTTGTGACTGCAGTCAAATTATGACACTTGGATTACTGAAGTTTTAAACTTTGTTGCTAAGGGTAGTGCTGTAAATGTTTCAGTAAGTGTTTGTAGTTTTCAGGGTATCATCTTGAAATTTTCACTTAGCACAGGTTGAAAAAGTTTGAAAAATGTAATCGCCCATTTATCTAGTATCAGTGTTAGTATAGGTTAATTTAAACAGTCATTGGAGTAGTTGTTTGCAGTACCATCAAAATGATTGATTTATGTCACGAATGTTTATCTGCCCATATGAGAAAGTTGTGGCACAAGCTATTTTTTTTAATTTTTTAATGTTTCTTTTATCAGTCATACTTTCAGTTTGTTTCCTGTGCTCTCAAAATGTTACGTGCCTTTTGGGGATGTTCATGTTTAATACCTTTCATTATGTGTTACTGTTAGGATAGGATAGGTCTTTATTGTCATTGCACAAGTACAATGAAACTATGTTATCAGCACAAACCTGTTCAAGATTAGACAAACTAACAGTGTACAGAGTTACAGAACAAGAACGCTGATGGGTCGCCATAAGGCGCCCCGGAAAAGATGGGAAAAAGGTGAACGCTGGGGAAGGATGAGTAAAAAAATACAATCTAGTCCGTCCTTCTAAGGGGGCCCAGTCTGGAGTGGGTAAAAACCTCCATAGCAAAGCACATATACATATTACAACATACATCTTGAGATATCTAGCAACAGAGGGAAGGTAGTTCAAGGTCATGGTGGTAGGCCGCAGCTCTTCAGGCGCTGACTATCCATCCATTCATCACCCCTATGGGATTTGTGTCGAGGGCGTTGGGTTGTGGGGGATGAGGTGTGTATGTGTGGCGTATATTTTTCTGGATGTGTGTGTGTGTAAGCCCGTAGTGTCTGTTCCGTGGCCTTGATGTATTGTGCAGTCGCTAGTCCAAAGTCAACAACAACAGGTGTGTGTCCATGAGACAAGACGGGAGTTTGTAGTGTCTTCGGATGCGCTGTCCTTCGGGAGAGTCTCGAAGCCAGGGAAACAATGCAATTTAGAATGTGTTGTATGCGGGTGACAATAAAATTTGCTTTTCACTCTAAATTGTGTATGACTGGTCCTCAAACCTGCAGGGTAGACAGTCCGATGTAATCTACAGTTCTTCCCGCATCCTCCAATCATTTGTGGCGGCTTTGGGGTACTTTGAAGACTGCCAGCAACTTCCAATTTGTCGACAAACCAGAGCAACGCTTACTCCAATCAGCAGATGTCCTGTTGTCATAATTCCGAATAGGTAGATATCTTCACATCCTCGACAGAAAAGGGTCACCGGGCACGCGGCACTCCTTCTCCCAAGAGTCCGTCGTGTGTCCAGCAAGAACCGCTTCGTCACGACAGCAGGTTCCCCCAAACCCAAGATCTTGTCAATTTTGTTGAGGCCAGTTAAATAGTTCCAATGTTTAGATTTGGAGAGCAGTGCAAAAAGAGGCAACAAGAAAGTTAAAACAAGACAAAGCAGCAAGCAGGAGAGATAAGGGAGAGGAAAGGGGAGCATCCACCCTCGATGAGTGCCAGAGAGAAAAGTTACTATTAACTCTAAATGTATTCTTAAGACACATTTTGTGTAATACTGAATGTCTGTCAAAAGTATGGGTGTCTTAATTAGCATTTTTTCCTTATAATGAATACGGCAGACTCTTCAAATCAATTTTAAGGCTAAATGGCTGATAAGTTTCCGAGCTCGTTTGTTGTGAAATTTTTGCAAAAATATTTTAAGAACAGTTTCATTTTAGTATTTGACAATGTTATAATTTGATTTGGCTTTAAAATGAGTTTTAATGACAAAATAATTATGAGTTTTAATAACAAAATTTTCTGCTATCCAGGCGGGCTAATTGACTAAAAAACTCCTTTGTCCTACAAGCCATCAGACTGTACAGCTCCTCTCTGTGGGGAGGTGGTTACTAGGATGACGGGATGCAAAAAATGTTTAAAATTGCAATACATTTTCAAAACATCGTCACTACTGCCTAATTTGTGTTGTTATATTCTTAATTTTACCGTTATATTTTTATTCTTATTGTTGCTTTTTATGTTTATTCTAATTGTTTTATATTCTATTTTTCATCCATCCATTTCTACCGTTTGTCCCTTTTGGGGTTACGGGGGGGTCACTGGAGCATATCTCAGCTGCATTCGGGCGGTAGGTGGGGTACACCCTGGACAAGTCGCCACCTCATCGCAGGGCATACTTGCCAACCCTCCCGGAAAATCCGGGAGACTCCCGAAATGCAGCGCCTCTCCCGAAAACCTCCCGGAAGAAATTTTCTCCCAAAAATCTCCCGAAATTCAGCTTGAGCTGGAGGCCACGCCCCCTCCAGCTCAAACATACACATTTCGAAGCTTGAAAAGGAGGATTGCAGGCGGATCCTACGGCATATAAAGTCATTTTTAAAAACGACTGCTAATCCTCCTCCTTTTCGACCGGACGGCCGCGGAGAATTAAAGTAGGAACACTTCGGAGGCAGAAATTCATTAAGAGGGGCGGACTCCCCGGCTCTCAGCCATGTTTCCGTCACACAGAGGAAGTCAAGAAATCCTTCAGGATAAACGTTTTGTTTGTCAAAGATCTTGCGTTCACAAGATCCGAACCTGGCGGGGGGCAGCATGTCCAAGGGCGCAGCTAATCCAGGTCGGGCCCGACACAGAGCTGACACCGAGAGACGGCAGGGCAAAGCACATACTGGCGCCATCTTCTGGACACTCGGAAGTGACGTTACTCAAGTAGTAAAAGGTAAGTGTTGTTTTTTTTAGTACCCTGCAAGCACAGCGCAGTTAGTAGAACAATTGTGTTTTTATTATTGTGTATTTGATAGGTGCCGTCTGAAATTCAACTATTTCTTTTATATATACATATAATAAAATAAATATATATAGCTAGAATTCACTGAAAGTTAAGTATTTCATACATATATAAATTATGTTCTCCCCGTGAATGCGTGGGTTCCCTCCGAGTACTCCGGCTTCCTCCCACTTCCAAAGACATGCACCTGGGGATAGGTGGATTGGCAACACTAAATTTGCCCAAGTGTGTGAATGTCAGTGTGAATGTTGTCTATCTGTGTTAGCCCTGCGATGAGATGGCGACTTGTCCAGGGTGTACCCCGCCTTCCGCCCGATTGTAGCTGAGATAGGCGCCAGCGCCCCTCGCGACCCCAAAAGGGAATAAGCGGTAGAAAATGGATGGATGGATAAAAATATTGGCTGTAAATATACTCTTCTCTTAACCACGCCCCCGGCCCCAACCACGCCTCCGTCCCACCCCACCCCCGACCACGCCCCCCCACCTCCCGAAATCGGAGGTCTCAAGGTTAGCAAGTATGTGCAGGGCCAACACAGTATTTCCATTTTTACCCCCATTATTTACCGTATTTTTCGGACTATAAGTCGCAGTTTTTTTTTCATAGTTTGGCCAGGGGTGCGACTTATACTCCGGAGCGACTTATGTGAGAAATTATTGACACATTGCCGTAAAATATCAAATAATATTATTTGGCTCATTCAAGTAAGGGAGTAGATGTAATGTTACGTTACCATACCAGGCACATTCTCAGTTGGTTATTTATGCGTCATAACGTTCACTTAATCAGCCTGTTGTTCACTATTCTTTATTTATTTTGAATTGCCTTTAAAGTGTCTATTCTTGGTAATGGGTTTTATCAAATATATTTCCCCCCAAAATGCAACTTATACTCCACTGCGACTTCTATATGTTTTTCCTTCCTTATTGTGCATTTTCGGCAGGTGTGACTTATACTCCAGAGCGACTTATACTCTGAAAAATACGGTACTTTTTAAATTAGCTCTCAATTCTGTACACTGCTGCGGCAATTTTAATTTTCCCGAGGGAACTCTCCTGAAGTAATCAATAAAGTACTATCTGTCTACCAATTTTAGTGAAGCCAAATTATTGGAAAGTCAAATGACTACTTCTAAATGTTTCGTTAAAGGGTAGTTTTGCAACTTAATTGAGTTCGTCAAGCAAAAAAAGCTGAAACAGACGCGTTTTTACTGGTGTTAAATGTTTTTCTGGCGAACATAAAGTGATGCTGGGTTAGAAAGCGGTCGTGCTGTTGTACTACTGTTGTCCAGAAGAGGTCGCCAGAGGTTGTCCTTCGTCGTCAACTTGTGGCCATGCGACATTCTCCAAATCATCCTGCTGCCGAGTGCGCCTGCGCACGACGATCCCATTCTTGTGCTGCAGGCAGCATTCCGGGTGGAGAGAAAAGGACATTTAGGCCGTCAACCTTTACAAAGCACATTAGCAGAGTGTGTGTCTACAACCACAAGAGACCTTTAAACAAACTATGGTGAGTACATTTATATACATTATAATTGTGGATGCACATCGTTCGCCTCCTACTCACATTTGCCTCTTTGTGTTTTCTGACGTTTCATTTGAAGAAAGATCTTTAGTTGTATTTCACCTGCAGTCTGGTGGGGATAAAGTAAATAAATAGTGAAAGTAATAGTGAGTTAAATGCTTGGTTTTATATGTCAAGTGTTAGCAACTTGCTAGCAGTGATGGTAGCTAGCGAACATGACACAATAGCACACATCCTACCTGAAACACCGTAAATATGTACAGAAATAAATATATATATACATTGTCATCACATTTCTACTTAAATGTACTGATGGGACTTGGTCAACTTCATGCCACACAATCGTCATTGACAGGCATTGCAAGCGTTCTCTCATTTTTTGCAATTCATCGTTTCATATAAAGGCGAGAGAAGTAAATGTGTAGAAATGATGTGTCATTGCTAAAGCTCTAATCAAATCCTGACTTGGAAAACGGGAAATATTGGAAAAGTGGGAATTTTGGGGATGTGTAAAATGGAATGTTTTGATTCTTGAACGGTTTGGGAAATAGGAAGTACTGTAGTAAGAAGTCTTAAGATGAAAGGGGTTGTTTTGCAACTTGCTCAAAGAATATATCAAAGACACCATCGGCTAGCTCAGTGTTTTTCAACCACTGTGCCGCGGCCACACTAGTGTGCCGTGAGATACAGTCTGGTGTGCCGTGGGAGATTTCTAGTTTCACCTATTTGGGTTACAAATATTGTTTGCAAACCAGTAGTTATAGTCTGCAAATGATGTGTTGTTGTTGAGTGTCTGTAATGTCTAGAACTCGGCAGAGTAACCGTGTAATACTCGTCCATACCAGTAGGTGGCAGCCGGTAGCTAATAGCTTTGTAGATGTCGCAAACAGGTAAAAAGGTGTCTAATGCCATCCATCCATCCATCCATCATCTTCCGCTTATCCGAGGTCGGGTCGCGGGGGCAGCAGCCTAAGCAGGGAAGCCCAGACTTCTCTATCTCCAGCCACTTCGTCTAGCTCTTCCCGGGGGATCCCGAGGCGTTCCCAGGCCAGCCGGGAGACATAGTCTTTCCAACGTGTCCTGGGTCTTCCCCGTGGCCTCCTACCAGCTGGACGTGCCCTAAACACATCCCTAGGGAGGCGTTCGGGTGGCATCCTGACCAGATGCCCGAACCACCTCATCTGGCTCCTCTCGATGTGGAGGAGCAGCGGCTTTACGTTGAGCTCCTCCCGGATGGCAGAGCTTCTCACCCTATCTCTAAGGGAGAGCCCCGCCACCCGGCGGAGGAAACTCATTTCGGCCGCTTGTACCCGTGATCTTATCCTTTCGGTCATGACCCAAAGCTCATGACCATAGGTGAGGATGGGAACGTAGATCGACCGGTAAATTGAGAGCTTTGCCTTCCGGCTCAGCTCCTTCTTCACCACAACGGATCGATACAACGTCCGCATTACTGAAGACGCCGCACCGATCCGCCTGTCGATCTCACGATCCACTCTTCCCCCACTCGTGAACAAGACTCCTAGGTACTTGAACTCCTCCACTTGGGGCAGGGTCTCCTCCCCAACCCGGAGATGGCACTCCACCCTTTTCCGGGCGAGAACCATGGACTCGGACTTGGAGGTGCTGATTCTCATTCCGGTCGCTTCACACTCGGCTGCGAACCGATCCAGTGAGAGCTGAAGATCCCGGCCAGATGAAGCCATCAGGACTACATCATCTGCAAAAAGCAGAGACCTAATCCCGTGGCCACCAAACCGGAACCCCTCAACGCCTTGACTGCGCCTAGAAATTCTGTCCATAAAAGTTATGAACAGAATCGGTGACAAAGGACAGCCTTGGCGGAGTCCAACCTTCACTGGAAACGTGTCCGACTTACTGCCAGCAATGCGGACCAAGCTCTGACACTGATCATACAGGGAGCGGACTGCCACAATAAGACATTCCGATACCCCATACTCTCTGAGCACTCCCCACAGGACTTCCCGAGGGACACGGTCGAATGCCTTCTCCAAGTCCACAAAGCACATGTAGACTGGTTGGGCAAACTCCCATGCACCCTCAAGAACCCTGCCGAGAGTATAGAGCTGGTCCACAGTTCCACGACCAGGACGAAAACCACACTGTTCCTCCTGAATCCGAGGTTCGACTATCCGGCGAAGCCTCCTCTCCAGTACACCTGAATAAACCTTACCGGGAAGGCTGAGGAGTGTGATCCCACGATAGTTGGAACACACCCTCCGGTCCCCCTTCTTAAAGAGAGGAACCACCACCCCGGTCTGCCAATCCAGAGGTACCGCCCCCGATGTCCACGCGATGCTGCAGAGTCTTGTCAACCAAGACAGCCCCACAGCATCCAGAGCCTTAAGGAACTCCGGGCGGATCTCATCCACCCCCGGGGCCTTGCCGCCGAGGAGCTTTTTAACTACCTCAGCGACCTCAGCCCCAGAAATAGGAGAGTCCACTACAGATTCCCCAGGCACCGCTTCCTCAAAGAAACACGTGTTGGTGGGATTGAGGAGGTCTTCGAAGTATTCCCTCCACCGATCCACAACATCCGCAGTCGAAGTCAGCAGAACACCATCCGCACCATACACGGTGTTGATAGTGCACTGCTTCCCCTTCCTGAGGCGCCGTATGGTGGTCCAGAATCGCTTCGAAGCCGTCCGGAAGTCGTTTTCCATGGCTTCCCCGAACTCTTCCCATGTCCGAGTTTTTGCCTCCGCGACCGCTAAAGCTGCACACCGCTTGGCCCGTCGGTACCCGTCCACTGCCTCCGGAGTCCTATGAGCCAAAAGAACCCGGTAGGACTCCTTCTTCAGCTTGACGGCATCCCTCACCGCTGGTGTCCACCAACGGGTTCTGGGATTACCGCCACGACAGGCACCAACAACCTTGCGGCCACAGCTCCAATCAGCCGCCTCGACAATAGAGGTTCGGAACATGGTCCACTCGGACTCAATGTCCCGCACCTCCCTCGTGACATGTTCAAAGTTCTCCCGGAGGTGTGAATTGAAACTCTCTCTGACAGGAGACTCTGCCAGACGTTCCCAGCAGACCCTCACAATGCGCTTGGGCCTGCCAGGTCTGTCCGGCATCCTCCCCCACCATCGCAGCCAACTCACCACCAGGTGGTGATCGGTAGAAAGCTCCGCCCCTCTCTTCACCCGAGTGTCCAAAACATGAGGCCGCAAATCCGATGACACAATTACAAAGTCGATCATGGAACTGCGGCCTAGGGTGTCCTGGTGCCAAGTGCACATATGGACACCCTTATGTTTGAACATGGTGTTTGTTATCGACAAACTGTGACGAGCACAAAAGTCCAATAACAAAACACCACTCGGGTTTAGATCCGGGCGACCATTCTTCCCAATCACGCCTCTCCAGGTTTCACTGTCGTTGCCAACATGAGCGTTGAAGTCTCCCAGTAGGACAAGGGAATCACCCGGAGGAGCACTTTCCAGTACTCCCTCGAGTGTACCCAAAAAGGGTGGGTATTCTGAACTGCTGTTTGGTGCGTAAGCACAAACAACAGTCAGGACCCGTCCCCCCACCCGAAGGCGAAGGTGTCTAATGCTTAAACCAAAAATAAAGAAAAGGTGAGTGCCCATAAGAAAAGGCTTTGAAGCTTAGGGAAGGCAATGCAGAACAACACTAAAACTGAACTGGCTACAAAATAAACAAAAACAGATTGCTGGACGACAGCAAAGACTTACTGTGGAGCAAAGACGGCGTCCACAATGTACATCCGAACATGACAATCAACAATGTCCCCACAAAGGAGGATAGAAAATACAGAAAAATGTTTGACTGCTGAAACAAAGTAGATGCGGAAAATATCGTTCAAAGGAAGACATGAAACTACTACAGGAAAATACCCAAAAACAGGAAAAGCCACCAAAATTGGAGCGCTAGACAAGAACTAAACCACTGCACACAGAAAAACAGCAAAAAAGTCCAAATAAGTCAGGGCGTGATGTGACAGGTGGTGACAGTACACCTACTTTGAGTCAATAGCTATATTGATGCATGCTTGGTTATGGTTTAAAGTTATATCCAACAATTGCGACAATGACTTTTTACTGTCAACTGAGTTTTGTTTTTTAAGAATTTCTTCTGGTGGTGTGCCTCCGCATTTTTTCAAAGCAAAAAATGTGCCTTGGCTCAAAAAAGGTTGAAAAACACCGGGCTAGCTTATGTTGTTGCTATTAGTAGTTTACCACAGTGGTTCTCAAATGGGGGTACGCGTACCCCTGGGGGTACTTGAAGGTATGCCAAAGGGTACGTGAGAAGTTTTTTTAAATATTCTAAAAATAGCAACAATTCAAAAATCCTTTATAAATATAATTATTGAATAATACTTCAACAAAATATGAAAAAAAAATACAACAATGAGATATTTTTTGTGGACATGTTCCATAAATATTGATGTTAAAATTTCTTTTATGTGAATAAAATGTTTAGAACTAAGTTCATGAATCCAGATGGATCTCTATTACAATCCCAAAAGAGGGCACTTTAAGTTGATGATTACTTCTATGTGTAGAAATCGTTTTTTATAATTGAATCACTTGATTATTTTTCAACAAGTTTTTAGTGTTTTGTATATCTTTTTTTCCAAATAAGTCAAGAAAGACAACTACAAAGGAGCAATATATTGCACTGTTATACAATTTAAAAAATCAGAAACTGATGACATAGTGTTGTTTTTACTTCTTTATCTCTTTTTTTCAACCAAAAATGCCTTGCTCTGATTAGGGGGTACTTGAATTGAAAAAATGTTCACAGGGGGTACATCACTGAAAAAAGGTTGAGAACCGCTGGTTTACCACAACATATCATTTTTTAAATGCCTAGATTTTTCAAATATACTAATTCAGTTGAATGCATTGGCTTTGTTGTAAGTGGACTTTTATTCAAGTGTATTTATTATTTAGAATGCATTAAAAAAAATCCATATGTTGTCATGTTTTTCATTGAGATTATTAACAATAGAGAACAAAAATGCAGTTCCCGCTTAGTGGACAAATTATGACTAAAGTGGTTAAGCTGTATTTTCATTTTCACTTATAGGCCTACTGAAATGAGATTTTCTTTTTTAAACGGGGATAGCAGGTCCATTCTATGTGTCATACTTGATCATTTCGCGATATTGCCATATTTTTGCTGAAAGGATTTAGTAGAGAATATCGACGATAAAGTTCGCAACTTTTGGTTGCTAACAGAAAAGCCCTGCCTTTACCGGAAGTTGCAGACGATGACGTCACCCGTTGAGGGCTCCTCACATCCTCACATTGTTTTTAATGGGAGCCTCCAGCAGCAAGAGCTATTTGGACCGAGAAAACGACAATTTCCCATTCAATTTGAGCGAAGATGAAAGATTCGTGTTTGAGGATATTGATAGCGACGGACTAAAAAAAAAACAAGTAAAAACAAAACAAAAAAAAACGCGATTGCATTGGGACGGATTCAGATGTTTTTAGACACATTTACTAGGATAATTCTGGGAAATCCCTTATCTTTCTATTGTGTTGCTAGTGTTTTAGTGATTTTAATAGTACCTGATAGTTGGAAAGGTGTATCCATGGGTATCTTGAGGCCAATGTCTGATGGAAGTCGATGGCAGTATTATGGACAGCACAAGCTCAGCTGATCTCCGGTAAGTGGCGACTTTTTACAATTTTCTCACCGAAAACTGCTGGTTGACATTCGGTTAGAATCCATGTTCGCTTGACCGCTTTGATCCTTAGAAAAGCTTCACCTCTGGGAATTTTAAACAAGGAATCACTGTGTGTTTGTGTGGCTAAAGGCTAAGGCTTTCCTACTCCATCTTTCTACTTTGACTCCTCTATTATTAATTGAAGAAATTGCAAAAGATTCAGCGACACAGATGTCCAAAATACTGTGTAATTATGCCGTTAAAGCAGACAACTTTTAGCTGTGTGTGCGCAGCGCTAATATTTCCTAACAATCCGTGACGTCACGCGTACATGTCATCATTCCGTGACGTTTTCAACAAGAAACTCCCAGGAAATTTAAAATTGCAATTTAGTAAACTGAAAAGGCCTTATTGGCATGTGTTGCAATGTTTATATTTCATCATTGATATATAAACTATCAGACTGCGTGGTCGGTAGTAGTGAGTTTCAGTAGGCCTTTATGTATTATTGATAGTTTAGTCAATAAACAAATGTATGTTATTATTATTCATTATTGATATTGTTGAAATGTATTTATTTTAGCACTGTGTATAACTTTATATCCAAATAGATTTTTTAATCTTTTTTTAGAGTCCCTTCTAGTGAAGTATTAGCTTCTTTCGACTTATTACGTTCTACTACACACAAAGGTTTCGGAAAAAGTCACTCGTCCAATAATCCTAAATGAATAAATTAAACACAAACATGAGTATCATCGCAGGCTGATCTTCCACTGTCCACAAAAATAAAGTAAAATCCCTTCACCTGAACACAAGAGGAAAAACATCAAAGTACTTAAGACATTAAAGGCCTACTGAAACCCACTACTATCGACCACGCAGTCTGATAGTTTATATATCAATGTTTATATATCAATGATGAAATCTTAACATTGCAACACATGCCAATACGGCCGTTTTAGTTTACTAAATTGCAATTTTAAATTTCCCCGTTGAAAACATCACGGAATGAAAACACGTATGATGACACGTGCGCGTGACGTCACCGGTTGTAGCGGACATGTTCTTCCAGCCCGATCCAAGCTATAAGCAGTCTGCATTTATCGCATAATTACACAGATTTCCAGACATCTTTGTTGCTGTATCTTTTGCAATTTGTTCAATTAATAATAGAGACTACAAAGAAGAAAGATGTTGGTGGAAAGCGGTGTATTGCGGTCGGCTGTAGCACAACAAACACAGCCGGTGTATCTTTGTTTACATTCCCTAAAGTTGACGGTGAAGCTTTAATATGGAACAGAGCGGTCAAGCTAACATGGTTCTCTACCACATGTCAACCGGTAGGTTTCGGTAAGAAAGTTGTGGTTCTTACCGTAGACATGAGCGGAGCTTGTGTCGTCCCTCCTGCAGCTGTCAAAGAGCCAGCTGTGACTCTCTTGGCTCCTCCGTGGCTTCCCTCAGAGACACTGGCGGTCACCACACCCGTGGCCACACCCCTCCGACTTTCAAGTATGACTATATAATCTCACTAAAACACTAGTAACACAATAGGCAGATAAGGGATTTTCCTAAATTATCCTAGTAAATGCGTCTAATAACATCTGAATCGCTCCTACTGCCCTCGTCTTTTTTTTTCTTCTAGTCTTTCACTCTCACTATCCTCATCCACAAATCTTTCATCCTCGCTTAAATTAATGGGGAAATTGTCGCTTTCTCTGTGCAAATCGCTCTAGCTGCTTGTGGCCATGATTGTAAACAATGTGTGGATGTGAGATCTACAACCAGTGACGTCACGCGCACATCGTCTGCTACTTCATGTACAGGCAAGGCTTTTTTATTAGCGACCAAAAGTTGCGAACTTTATCGTCGATGTTCTCTACTTAAATCCTTTCAGCAAAAATATGTCAATATCGCAAAATGATCAAGTATGACACATAGAATGGACCTGTTATCCCTGTTTAAATAAGAAAATCTAATTTCAGTATGCCTTTAAAAGAGCACAGAGCTGATGCAACCAGCTACCACTTCAGCTGCGCTATTGATAAATACAGCTACAAGAGTAAAACGAAGAACGAAAAACCAAAACATGAGCAATAAAAAAAAACATATTTCGCACATATGATTGCACTTTGTATTGGGCCATTTTATCCCTCATCTGTTTTTGTGTCTTTTAGGGCTCTCGAGGGCAGATCCCAGGAAAAGACACGGATATGTAATCTGGCCACCATCCTACTCCTCCTTTGCTGCTCCCCTAAAGTACCCTTTCCAACACTTAGCAGTGGTGAGAAGTCAGCGCTCCCCAGCTGCTGCGCGGGCACACATGGTGCATAGCTACCATTCCCACAGCCCAACTACATCAGTCTCGAGGGCACAGCCACTAGCTAGCTAGTGGGCTAGCCGTTCCCACTTCAGGACGGACGGTCTTTTGGAAGAAACTACAAACTTGTCTCGGCTCATTGTTCAAAAAGCCAGTTGAGTTTAGTGTGATTGACAGAGGCAAATAAGGAGACAATTAAAAGGCTGATGGAGGCCAACATGGAGAGCTGCCTGGCCCACGTCCTGCAAAAAGATGTGGGCAAGCGCCTACAGACGGGCCAAGACATCATTGACTATATCTTGGACAAAGACAAGTCTCGGGACCTTGAACAGGACCAGACTGCTCTTGATAAGATGGTGGATGGCATCGCAAGCTCTTGGGTCAATTCCAGCAATTTCAAGGTAATATACTGCTTTGTGACAACACTGGTGTGGGTTCCTTCAGACACACACTTGTTTGCATTCTTTTCTACAGTAGGGATGGGAGTCATATGGCCCCGTTCCTGAGTGGATCTCCCGTGACAGGAAGGTGGCGGGCTAATCATTTTGCAATGCAGCCTGTTGAAAATGATGGTCATAGCAACCAGCACTGTGGTCAAAGTTGGAATTGCCACAGCACACATTTTAAGATATTCAACACTCTGCCATTCAGCGGCTGAAATGGGTAGTTTACCCTTCCAATTTGTCACGTTACTTGTGTCAGGTAAATCGCAACAAATGGGGCCATATGAATCCCTCCCTACAGTACATCTCCACATATTTTTTCAGGGCTATTTTAATCCCACATCTTTTTTTTTTTTTTTTTTTGGCCTTCAGATTACTGTAAAATAAATATATTATTAGATAGCACACTCAAAACATACTCGTAAGGTAATGTTTTATTGAGATTGATCAGCATTTATTGTACATTGGATTGATTTTAGCATTTCAAGTGTACAGTATGGGTCAATGTGGCCCCCTCCTTTATATGTATGTGATCTTAAAAAAAACATTGTTCTACGGTTATTCCAAATCAATTTGGCTGGAAAAGGTAGTGTGCAGACACAAATTACATTTTACAGGGTTACTCTAAAGCCTCGACGCATTGTTTCCAGTAGACCGGCAATGAATTTGTGGCGGCAGGGGCGTGGCAGGGTTGGTATCAAAAAAACCATATATATATATATATATATATATAGGTGTGTGTGTGTGTGTGTCTGTGTGTATATGTATACATGTATGTATGTAGTGTATGTATGTGTGTGTATGCACATGTTTGTATTTATGTACAGATAAGAAAATAAGTATTTGAACACCCTGCTATTTTGCAAGTTCTCCCACTTAGAAATCATGGAGGGGTCTGAAATTTTCACGGTAGGTGCATGTCTACTGTATGAGAGATAACCTAAAACAAAAATCCAGAAATCACAATAAATGATTTTTTTAACAATTTATTTGTGTGATAAAGCTGAAAATTAGTATTTGAACACCAACATTAATATTTGGTAGCCTTTGTTTGCAATTACAGAGGTCAAACGTTTCCTGTAGTTCTCCACAAGGTTTGCACAGACTGCAGGAGGGATTTTGGCCCACTCCTCCACAGAGATCTTCTCTAGATCAGTCAGGTTTCTGGGCTGTCGCTGAGTAACACAGACTTTCAGCTCCCTCCAAAGATTTTCAATTGGATTTAGGTCTGGAGACTGGCTAGGCCACTCCGGAATCTTGTTATGGTTCCATATACCAAAATGGATACATCCATGTATCCATTTTGGTATAAACTCAACACGTCGTGTTGCGATATATCGAGTGTATCGATAAATCGCCTAGCCCCATATATATATATATAAATATATATATATATATATATATATATATATATATATATATATATATATATATATATATAAATATATATATATATATATATATATATATATATATATATATATATATATATATATATATATATATATATATGTGTGTGTATATATATATATATATATATATATATATATATATATGTGTATATATATGTATACTAGGGCTGGGTGATATTGCCTTTTTTTAATATCGCAATATTTTTAGACCATATCGCGATGTACGAAATATATTACGATATTTTGTCTTGGCCTTGAATGAACACTTGATACATATCACAGCAGTATGGTGCTTCTATGAGTATACATTAAAACATTCTTCTTCATACTGCATTCATATATGCTACTTTTAAACTTTCATGCAGAGAGGGAAATCACCACTAAGTCAATTGACCAAAAGTGTATTTATTAAAGTTATTAAGCAATGGCACAAACATTCAAGTCATTTCCAAAAACAAAGTGCAAGATTGTCAGAGACATTTTAAGTGTCGAATAAAAATGAGCTGCATAATAGGAAATCAAATAGTATTCGTCCTTCACTATGTGGTATGTTACTAAGGTTAAAAAATTCTCTTCATTCTCTAGCGAGTGACTTTTCAAATAATGCCACATATTAGCAGTGATGCTACTTTTTATAGCAACGCTTCCCCCCCCCCACTTGACAAATTACGGTTGTCTGTTCGACATATACTCACTTGAAGCCGAACCACCGCCAGACGAAGAAAACCCTGCTGTTTTTATTGGGAATTAAGTCTTCCTTCATTTGTTACTAGATCCGCGGCTTCTGTCTCTCGTATTCCCACTCGTACGGCTACGTTAGCAGCTAACGTAGCCCAGTATGCCATTTCTCTGCTCTGCGAGGTTGGAAACTGTGACGTATGACGTGACAGTTTGTGACGTATGTAAGAATGTGCGCCTTTTTGTCTGTGGAGAAGGAAAGACAGGAAAGAGCAAGAAGAGCCTGAAGTGTACGCCCACAGCCAAAAGCACTGCGTGAGAACGTATACTTGAATATTACGCCCAGCCCTAATGTATATACACACACACACACACACACATATATATACATATATATATATATACATATATATATATATACATATATATATATATACATACATATATATATATATATATATATATATATATATATATATATATATATATATACATATATATATATATATATACATATATATATATATATATATATATATATATATATATATACATACATATATATATATATATATATACATACGTATATATATATATATATATATATATACGTATATATATATATATATATATATATGTATATATATATATATATATATATATATATATATATACATACATATATATATATATATACATACATATATATATATATATATATATACGTATATATATATATATATATATATATATATATATATATATATATATATATATACATATATATATATATATATATATATATATATATATAAAATTTGTGTGTGTATTTATATTCATATACACACATTCATAGCCTGTGTGAGTAACTCGGCCTGTCGCCATCTCGTCGCTGCCACCACAACTCGGGGGGGCAATAGACTACAGACTGTGGTGACATAGGCCGGCTTTGTCGTGTGAAGAAGCCTACAACTTTTGGTTGTGTTTTCCGCTCCATTTGCTGAATGGCGATGATATACAATATATATCTCGATATTTTTACATAAAATAAAAACAAAACAGTTGTAGTTACCTGAGATTCTAAGTCTTAAGAGTCAAATAAATGACTTACTGTAACTAAGCAATTGCAATAAGCGTTTGAAAAAAATGGTTAAACCCTGCCATTCAAGACCAGGCTGCTGCATTAATAATGATTAATGTAACTATAGCTGAAAAAATAGTACAATACTAATAGGAGAGACTATTCATCCCTGAACACCATGGAGTTCATGTAGGCTTTATGATGCAGTTATATTATAATATAAACTATCAGAGACAGCTTCAGGAAACTATTTAACATAATGTCCTTTTTTGCTTCTTCAACACAGATAAAGGTAAAGTGAAATGACTTCGTTGTTATTCGTAGTTCAATAATGCTTGTCTTTCTCTCAGACAGACAGGGCTTTGCTGTTCGTAACACACACATGCATGCACACACACACATCGCTCAGTGAGCTAACATTACACTAAAAGCTACTTAACCTTTGTGCACAAATGCAATTTTATTATCAGAATGTCATCTAGGAACATTTTTAAACGTTTTACTTGAATGCATGTCATTTATTTGCACAAAAATTGGGAACTGTTTTATTTGAAGTTCTATCAGATTGTATTTTGGAGTGCACATTTGCCAGCGAGCACACCAGTTGGAGTCTCCTTGCTCCTTGTTGTACTGACTGTATAGCGGTTAAGATAAAAGCGCTTGTATGGTCAAATAAATTGCATGATTATTGCATGATGTGTGTACATGACTAATGCGATAATTTTTTGTGATTAATCACATGTTTGGACTCGTTGATTTTGACAGCTATAATATATACCGCATTTTCCGTACTCTTTATTATTTGCTAACGGCTAAATTATGGAATGGATTAAGCAAAAAAATCAAACAATGTATTAAAATGATTCACTTTAAGAAATTACTCAAACTCAAAGTGTTTACAAAGTACAAAGAAGTAAATTCCTGATGAACATCTTGAACCTTATTTAAGAAAAAAAGAGGACCATCTTATTCATCTCATACAGGATGAATAAAGACATTTATTTAAATGTTCAGTGTCAAGTTGGCCAAAACATTTTTATAGGTTTGTTTGTTCAGCCGTTTTACTGCCATGTTACAGGCACCGTTTGGAAACATTTAAGGTATGTGAATAAACATTTACAATCTGTATGTAAATATCTCATTTCTCAACGTACTGGTATGTGTCTGCGGCTTGTAGTCCGGTGCAGCTAATACATAAGTAAAATGTTGTCTTAAAATTTAGTAGGTGCGGCTGATATAGTGTTGCGGCTTATAGTGCTTAAAATACAGTATATACAATTATTAAAATACAAATCTGTATTATTAGTATTAAATACAGATGAGCCGATTTGATCAGCGGCCGATCAGTATTTTTTAGAAAAGTATGAATATCCATCCATCCATTTTCTACCGCTTATTCCCTTTTTGGGGTCGCGGGGGGCGCTGGCGCCTATCTCAGCTACAATCGGGCGGAAGGCGGGGTACACCCTGGACAAGTCGCCACATCATCGCAGGGCTAACACAGATAGACAGACAACATTCATACTCACATTCACACACTAGGGCCAATTTAGTGTTGCCAATCAACCTATCCCCAGGTGCATGTCTTTGGAAAAGTATGAATATTCCTCTTATATTTGGTGTTGTTGGTAAAGTGTGCCAATTATCTATCCATCCATCCATTGTCTATCGCTTGTCCCGTTTGGGGTCGCGAAGGGTTGCTGTAGCCTATCTCGGCTGCATTGGGGCGGAAGGCGGATCACACCTTGGACAAGTCGCCACCTCATCACAATTAATGCCTTTCAATTCTGATAACAAACGCTAATCACCTAAGCCATTCCCCCATTTTAATCGTAATCACCTTAATTACGGCAATTGTTAATATCATCTTAGGTGTCATTATTATTATCACGAAAGGACAAGGAAGGCTAAACAGGTTACACACTGAGAGCAAGCAGGAGCAGGGATGCTAGCTTGAAACAACAGAAGAAATAATTGCATAGTGAAGTGAAAATGGGGATTGAAAGCGCGTTACAGCAGAAAGTTAAGTTATCAATAGGAAATTACCCAATACATTATTAAGAGTTAAAGAGAGGATATTATAAAAACTGGTGTGTCAGCATTTTCAGTAGTTTAACAGGAGGTTGAAGTTCTGAATGTAAACAAATTACACATCAGATATTAAATCACAGAATATTGTGAGGCAATGTGGTGGTTGTGAAGGCCCCAAATTCAATACCTGCCTTATCTGGCCTATTTACAGGGTCATTATGCAAGACTTTGAACAGATGTCTAAATGAGGCAACATTGTAAAAATATACTGTAGTTAAAGGCCTACTGAAACCCACTACTACCGACCACGCAGTCTGATAGTTTATACATCAATGATGAAATATTAACATTGCAACACATGCCAATACGGCCGGTTTAGTTTACTAAATTACAATTTTAAATTTCCCGCGGAGTTTCTTGTTGAAAACGTCGCGGAATGATGACGCGTATGATGACGTGTGTTTGTGACGTTATTGGTTGGAGGGGACATATTAGCTCAGCACCACTTACGGCTAAAAGTCGTCTCTTTTCATCGCATAATTACACAGACTAGGACATTTGTGTTGCTGAATCTTTTGCAAGTAGTTCAATTAAAAATGGAGACAATAAAGAACAATGCTGTTGGTGGGAAGCGGTGTATTGCAGCTGCCTTTAGCATGGAGAGACAGCCTGTGTTTGTTTATTGTGAAGCTTTTTAACACAAAGTGGTCATGCGAACTTGTTTCCCCACGTCAACCAGCATGTTTTTGGATGGGAAAATTGTGACATATATCTTACCGGAGACATCAGTGGATTATGCGTCCTCCTGCAGTAGCTGTCAAAAAAGGCAGCTGTGGGCTTGGCTCCTCGGCTTCTCTCTGAGACACTGGCGTGTTCACCGCAGCCATCCAACTTTGAGGTATGGCTTTACAATCTGACTAAAACACTATTAAAACAAAAAGCAGATAAGGGATCTTCCAGAATTATCTTAGTAAATGTGTCTAATTACATCTGAAACGCTCACACTGCCGCCGTCTGGAGCCGTCGCTATTTATTTTATGTTTTTTAAAGTTTTTCTAGTCCTTCACTATCAATGTCCTCATCCAAGAATCTTTCATCCTCGCTCAAATTAATGGGGAAATTGTCGCTTTCTCGGTCCAAATTGCTCTTACTGCTGGTGGCTCCCATTATAAAGATGCTGTTACTGCTGGTGGCTCACATTATAAACAATGTGAGGCTGTGAAGAGCCCTCACACCGGTGACGTCACGCGCACATACTTCCGGTAAAGGCAAGGCTTTTTTATTAGCGACAAAAAGTTGCAAACTTTATCGTCGATGTTCTCTACTAAATCCTTTCAGCAAAAATATGGCAATATCGCGAATTGATCAAGTATGACCCATAGAAGGGACCTGCTATCCCCGTTTGAATAAGAAAATCTCATTTCAGTAGGTCTTTAATAAAAACTAGAACGTAAATGTTTGACTCCCTTAGACAAGCTGACACAAATGTGTGAATTTAATAAAGTAATGCTTAAAAGATTTGGATTGTCAAAAAACAGAATTGTGTGTGTTGCTTTGGACAGTTAAAGATGAAACATTTCATATATTCTTGTTTGGCAAAGGGCTGATTCAAATGCAAGATAACCTGAAAACCAAACACAACTCTACAACATGCACATACATACACAAATACTGTATGTTAGCCAGGTACACCAACCTGCCAACTGCTTCATGATGCTGTGTGACAGGCTGTGATCTGACAATTAATTTTAATCCATTCATTTCCTACCGCTTATTCCCCTTTGGGGGTTTGCGGGGGCACTGGTGCCTATTTCAGCTACAATCGGGCGGAAGGCCCATAGTTCCTGGGTAGTTTACCAACAATATAATTAAATTACTAACATAATTGCTCTTTAATGAATGTAAGTAATTACTCGAGAAATTCATCTGTTACTTAAAAAACAAACTACGGATATCTGGCATAATGTAGTTGCGATAAGTTACATATGGCAACAGTATGTGCGTCGTCTATGTATGTAGCCTTTTCAAAAAGGCAGTGCCTGTTGCCCAGTGATGTGTGACGACGGTGAGTGAGTTTGAGCTTTTTTGTTAGCTAAGCAGGCTAGCAGCAGCAGCTCTTTTGAATCTTTCACTGGATTGTGTTACCTCTAATAAAAAGATTTAATGTGCTTCCATGGCTGTATGTTCGTGTCAACAAACGGGGTATTATTTGAATGGCAAGTTTGTCACTTCTATCATTGATTTGTTGTTCAATATTCTATCCGACCCTCGTAGTTAAGAACACACAGTGCAGTTTATGTCTCGTGGTAGTGAAAAAGATGTTGTCTTTTACTGACCAGTTCCTTCAACTAAGATCGAGTTTCATCAGTGTTTGATCAAGTGCGTGAACTAGGAGAAGTCCCGCTCCCTTCTTCGCATTGTGCAGGAGGGTGGGGACGGAGGTGTGGCAGCGCGACTGATCAATCACTTGTTTATTTCAAACATGCTATACATATGGGCGAACATTTTTCTCGAGTTTTATCAAATTTGAGTGAATTTCGATGCAAAATGCGCTGAAAATGTTGAAATCTCTTCTCGCACGTGTGACAGTTTTTTTTTTTTTAAAAGACGTACGATCTACTTTTAGGAGCATTTGTGAGCAAATTTGTCGCACCGTACACCACTGTGTTGACCCTGCGATGAGGTGTCGATTCGTCCAGGGTGTACTCCGCCTTCCGCCCGAAGCAGCCGAGATAGGCTCCAGCAACCCCCACCACCCCAAAAGGGACATGCGGGAGAAAATGGATGGATAGATAGATTAAACTTACAGGGAGCAAGGAAGCAAGAAAGCAGCAGACCACTCGTAGTAAACATAGGCATCACATCGCAGCTATAAATAGTTTGTATGCGTTAGCGCTTAAAATGACAAAATCACTAGTACTTGGTTAATATTCAAGTCCAAAAATGTAAATGGAGTAATGTCGGCAGTTTTTGAATGGTTATTTATTGCATTTTATAGGGTGAAATGAGAGTACCTCCCATTGGCTCCGCTGTAAGCGCACTTGTTATTTACATTTATTGTTAGAATGTATTAAGAAAAAAATCCATCATGTCTTTCATAATGATTTTGAATAGGCAAAATTCTAAAAAAAAAGTGCAGTAGCTTATTAAAACCTGAGACGCGAGTGTCAGATGGAGACAGATTTCTAAAACAAAGTTCTGCAGAACAGTGATATTTTATCAAATATGTGGTTGTTTTTTCACCCTTGCTGTTTGTTTTGCCGTATTTGTTGCATCTTTGTTGTTCTTGCTCCATTATAAAAGATGTACTGTAAAATAACTGAGAAGTTTGTAAACTTTAAAGGCCTACTGAATGAAACCCACTCCTACCCACCGCGCAGTCTGATAGTTTAGATATCAATGATGAAATATTAACATAGCAACACATGCCAATACAGCCTTTTTAGTTTACTAAATTGCAATTGTAAATTTCCTGGGACTTTTTTCTTGAAAACGTCGCGTAATGATGACATCACAGGCTCGTATGAATATGAGCGCTGCGTAGTCACACAGCTAAAAGTCGTCTGCTTTAACGGCATAATTACACAGTATTTTGGACATCTGTGTTGCTGAATCTTTTGCAATTTGTTCAGTTAATATTGGAGAAGTCAAAGTAGAAAGACGGAGTTGGGAAGCTTTAGCCTTTAGCCACACAAACACACGGTGATTCCTTGTTTAAAATTCACGGAGTTGAAACTTTACTATGGACCACAGCAAACATGGATCCCGACTACATGTCAACCAGCTGGTTTCGGTGAGAAAATTGTGGTTAAAAAGTCGCCACTTACCGGATATCAGCTGAGCTTGTGCCGTCCATACAGCTGCCGTCGACACCCGTGAGACACTGCGCGTCAACACCCGGCCGTGGACGTACACTTCCGACTATCAGGTACAGTTAAACTCACTAAAAAGCTAGCAACACAATAGAAAGATAAGGGATTTCCCAGAATTATCCGAGTAAATGTCTCTAAAAATATATGAATCCGTCTCAATGCAACGCGATTGCAATCGCGTTTTTTTTTTTTTCTAGTCCTCTGCTATCATTATCCTCAAACACGAATCTTTCATCCTCACTCAAATTAATGGGGAAATTGTCGTTTTCTCAGTCTGAATAGCTTTTTTTGTTGGAGGCTCCCATTAAAATCAATGTGAATATATGAGGAGCCCTCAACATGTGATATCATCGTCTGCGTCTTCCGGTAGAGGCACGGCTTTTCTCTGGTTGCGAACTTTATCGTGGATGTTCTCTACTAAATCCTTTCAGCAAAAATATGGCAATAGTGCGAAATGATCAAGTATGACACATAGAATTTATAACCGGAGAGTGCGAGAAAGACATGAAAAGACTCGTGTTTCCTGCACTTTTTTTTTTTTTCAAACCTTCATCAGGTCATCTAAACGGGATGATATGAACATCCTATCAGTCGGCATCCCAGTAAGAGCAGAAAAAAAAAGTTTATTATTTAATTGATATGGACGTAACAGTTACATTGGACAAACCAGATGTACTACTTTAATTGTTATAGCAAGAAAATGCAAAATTTTCAACACCTGTCCACAAGATGCTCATAGAATATAGAATAAGTGTTAATATATTACAAAATATACAATGTATCAAATTGACAATACATTAATAATGTTTACAACTTTGCTCTGATTTCTGCCACGGTTTCAGACGTCTGGTGAAGAGTTTAAGGTCAGTTGGCAGTTTTAATTCAGTAGAAAGGGTGTTCCACAGTCTGGCTCCGTTAGAGGAATAGGTAAACTGTCCAAAAGATGTTCTGAACTTAGGAACCACACATTCCCCACTGACTGAAGATCTGGTGTCAGGTCTGTGAGAGCCTTGACGTCAGACTGCCAGATTACAGACCAGCTGTGGCACATGATTAGTTAAACATTAAAAAAACAATTTTCAGTGTTGTAAAATTTACATACATTTTAGCACATTGTTCAGTAAGTATTTCGTAGTTTGTACCATCCCTAGGAAGGTGTTCAGGGCACGTCCGACCGGTAGGAGGCCAGGGGGAAAACTCAGGACACGTTGGTTGGACTGTCTGTTCCTGGGAATGCCTCGGGATCCACCGGGAAGAGTTTGAAGAAGTGGCTGGGGAGAGGGAAGTCTGTGCTTCCCTACTTAGGCTGCTGCCCCCGCGACCCGACTTCGGATAAGCTGAAGAAGATGGATGGATGGATGGATGGACTGGAATATTAACCAAGTATTAGTGATATTGTTATTATAAACAAACTATTTATAGCTGCGCCATGATCACAAGCTTGTGTGCCTATGTTTATTTCATCGAGCGGTCTACTGCTTCCTAGCTCCCTGTAAGTTTACTCTAGATCATAAATCATGCATCTCACCTGCACAGAAAAAGTCTGAGTAGGTATTCCGACAAGTTGGTAGACTTTGATAGCCATTTCAGACCCCGCCCACTCCCCCCACCCCTTTTCTTCGTGAGCATTATGAAACATTCTTCACCTAAATGGGAATATATGAACAGCTGTCGGCATTCTAATGACAGCAGACCTTGCACAGTAAGTGATGTTTTATCATATCTGTTTGCTCTTATAAATTCTGCCATGAGTGATAATGAGTGATAAAGAAAAAAAAGGCAAACTTGATGTTTTGAAAATAATTGCACCGCGTATGCTTAAAATAATCAAAATACATAATTATTAAATGTAATTAATAATGTACCAATTACTACATAACATATATACTTACATCATGTATATAAAACCTCAATGGAGGTGGTTTTTTTTTTTTTAAGGGTTTTGTAGGCGGAATTGTGTGGCTCTCATAGGCTTTTGTAAGCGGACTTTTGATCGCATTTATTTAATATTTAAAATGAAAAAAAAAAATCTGTCGTCATATCTTTTATAATGATTGTGACCGATAGGCAAAATTCCCCCCAAAAAGTGCAGTTCCCTTTTTAAAATGAGCAAAATATGTAAATATTACATGTTATTCTGAATGTGCCTGTTACTACACTACATTTATACTTAAACGTGTATTTAAAACGATGATGGAAGCTTTTGAATGTTTTTAGAGCGCTTCATACACTTAATGATTAGTCTAGGGATGTAGCTAATTAATATTTTTTTATCAAGTAATTGACAATTTGAATGTGGACGAACCGTCAAGTAACTTAACGATTAGTCTAAGAATGCAGTTTTTATTATTATTTTATTCATCAAGTAATCGGATAAAATACACTATATAGCCTCTGTGTATTTCAGGGAAACTTGTTAACAAACTTTATTTTTTTGCTTTCATTCTTTTTTCTTGTAAAATCAAATCATCATCATTAAAATTGAATTTCTACATGTCTACATGAGTTGCACGGTGGACTAGTCGTTAGCACAGTCAAGAGATCTGTGTTCGAATCTCAGTTTTGTCATGCATGTTCTCCCTGTGTGTGTGTTTTCTCAGAGTACACTCACATTGCAAAAATACGCATGTCAGGGTAACTGAAGACTAAATTGTCCGTAAGTATGAATGTAAGCGTGAGTGAATGTTTCTCTATATATGCCCTGTGATTGGCTGGCGACAAGTCTAGAGTGTACCCTCGTGCCCAAAGTCAGCTGGGATAGACCCTAACATTAACATTATTCTGACCCTAACAAAGATAACCAGTATAGGAAATGGATTAATGTGGGGTACTAAAAGAATGTCGGCATATTCAAAGTTGAGGGCACTCAATGTGGTCCGGTTTTTATAATTGTTTTTTAGTTACATTGAACCGATTGGAAAAAAAAGTAACAGAAGTTTTTTTTCAAATCGATTTAGTGGATTAATTGTTGCAGGCCTAGATTAGTCAACTAATGGACTACGACTCGAACAGTGGCTCTAAATTTATCAATCAGCTTTTAAATTAAGCATGAGATATTTTTAGCAAAAAAGATAGAAATATGAATACTTTATTTATGAGTTGTGCAGCTCACTGCTAAAAGAGACCTTTATGGATTTTTAAAACAAGGAGAGCCTAAGTGCTGTTAAAAACAAAGTATGCCGTTGTTCCTTGCCTAAATGATGATGAAAGTCCACCCATCATGCAGCATATTAGTATTTGTACAAATTCATTGGCGATTTATGTCAACCATCATGATTGCAATTGGTCTTTGTTCGAAGAAGGGCTGGTATTTTTTACACACATAAGTTGATTGATTATTATCACCACAACAGGCAGCATAACCGTGTTTCTATTTGGTTAAGTAATTTGTCAGTGAAAAGTTCAATTAGTCGTTTTAGTAGCACGGTGTAAGTTAATGCATCCATGTAGGGGCTCTTTAACTAAAATTCAAATAGGCCCACATACAGAACATGTCCTCAGCGAAGGTACATGATATGACACTTAAGAGGGTGATTGATCCATAATGGCTTGTTGATATTAAGGGTAGTTAGTTTTAGTATTTGATTGATACTATAGTGATCAGATCAATGTTAACATTTTCTCTAAATCATTGTTTTTTTTTTGTTAATGTTTACTCACTCATGGAATAGTTAATATCTGTCAGTATAGGATTGATATTATAGAGTGATTAGATCGATTGTATATAATAAAAGAGAATACGGAACTAGTTTAAATGATGTGCTGAGATTTTACACTGTCAATAGCACTCACCAGAAATAAACAAAAAATGTACAGTTGAAACATGTGATGGGGTTTTTGTATCGGCCGATTTCCCTCTGAATGATCCGAATTTTACCATAGCAACTTGAATTGACCAATTTTAATCTGCAGCACAAGTTTCCTGATCGGAACATCCCTAAATATAAGGTTTAATGTGGACTAGGATTGCGCGATATAGACAATAGACTTACACAAATTTTTATGAAATTGTTCTTAAGATACGAATGATAGAAATTTGACTGGCGAAAGAACATTTACTATTTTAGCATTCTAGAAAGCAGTTAATGTGCCTCCACAGTGCTAAGCCACTTCTAAGTCAGCAATCCTCGCATCCATGGTAGCAAATAAGTAACGTCTTACAAGTATGATCCCTAGCGCATGAGGAATAGATAAACATGCTCCACTACACACTGTAGGAGAATATGCTAACTGCAAGCTAGAGCTCTTGATTGTAAACAAAGGTGGGTAGATTAATAAAAAAAATATTGACTGTAACGATACCAAGTAAATGATCAGTATATTGTTGATTCCACAGTCATTACATCAATATTATTATTTATTATCCAATAATATTTTGCCGTTTTGTTATTGTTTTCAAGATAAAGTCACACAGGAGGGCTAAAAATAGCAAAAACAAAAGGTTTTAAGTCAGAGCCAACGTTAAGACATAGTTTATAAATTGTATTGATATCGTTACACTGCCATGCTGTGTTTTTTTTGTGATTATAGTTGTAATCAAAAATGTATTCATTCAATAAAATTACAATTATTAAGTATTAATATCAGCATTGGTATGATCAATACTGCCCCTGTAATTACTTGGTATTCGATCGGTACCCAAACTTGTAGTATTGCCTAAAACTAATGTAAAGTGTCCAAAACAACAGAATAATATGTGCTTTTTACTTTCTAATGGTACTTTAGATATGAATGTGTTACTATAGAAAGTAACCAGATATAAACAATTGATAAATAAGAAAATACAACTAGAAAATACGCAGTGTGTCACTGCATAATAGGAAATGTGTAGGAGAAATCAGGAGCCTTTTTAACCCTTTTGAAATGGTCAAATCATAATTTATATACCAAATAATATATAGGCTGTAATTTATATCGCAATTTAGGCCATATTGCCCATTCCGAGTGTAGACGAGATAATTGCATTAGCTGGATCATAACCAACATAACAGGACTGTTGTTGTATGAACTTTATCTGCTGGTGGAATATAGGAGCTTTTTAAACGATTTTAGATCCAACCTTAGTATGTTTCTTTAGATCCAACCTTAGTATGTTTCTTTAAGTAATCACTGATCACTTTCTTGGGGCAAACAAACCACACTTTTAACATGTATTGGTATCTAATAACTAGCGTACAGAGACTCTTGTTGGGATACTCCGAGTCTTTGTACAAGTACAGTATGTAACTAATTGAGTGACATTCTGACTTGCATGTGTTTCAAATTATACATGCCTATATTGTAGTTAAAGCCATACATCTTGTCAATTGTAGATCCTTGTGATTACATTATACGCAATACAACTTTAATTCTAATGTATGTCTCTGAGCATGGCTCTGGTAATGTGGAAACAAATCCAGTAGCTGATTTGATCTCTTGGTAACTAATGTGGAAAATATTTAGTTCTACACGCTGAAGAAAGCACAATTGATTCATTTACGTAGTAGTTGCTTGGAGGGAAGGCGTTAACCACGGTACTGAGAGCTGCCGGCTTGTGTCTGTGTTGCTATGGTAATTGTCAATATCAATAAACACGTGTCCGATTCAAAGCACAGATACTTAAATTAGCAACTGTGGAAAACAAGCCAATAGTCAAAGAGCAGCATTTGTCATGAATAATTTCACAAAACAATAATGTAAAAAAACTTAACAGCGTTTGAAAGTTAACACTTAGCTCTATTTACAGTTGAAAAATGTGAATATCAGAAATGTTCATTGATGTCAGCAATTCAACTTCAAATGTGAAACTAATATGTAAAAACTCATTACATGTAAAGTGATATATTGTATGTTAATCTTTTGTTATAATCTTCATAATCAAGGGTTACATTTTTGGAAAATCCCTTATTTAAAATCTCAGATAGTTAGAATATTGTGAAAAGGTTCAATACTTTAGGCTGTAAGTGTCTCGCGCTCATCAGCCAAATAATCCCAAAAACATGTGAAGAGTACTTGAGCCTTTTGATGGTCTCTGTCGGGATCATAAGAATTCACAATCATGGGGGAAGACTTTTGACCTGACATTTGTGCAAAAATACATCATTGACATCCTCCACAAGGGGAGAGAGCCTCAAAAAGTAAAACTCAAAGTGCTTTAAAAAAGCACATTCATAGAAATTTAGCTGGGAGGGAAACGTGGACGAAAAAGGTGCGTAATCCGTAGGAATAACTGGAGTCTAGAGAGGATTGTTAGGAAAAGGCCGTTCAAAAATATGAGGGAACTTCCTAAGGAGTGGACCGAGGCTGGAGTTAGTACCTCAAGAGCCACCACACACACAAGGATCATGAAAATGGGGTTCAAATGTCATATTCCTCTTATCAAACTACTCCTGAGCAACAAACATGTCAAATGGGTCTTCAAATGGGTCTTACCTGGGCTGAAGAAAAAAATTAACTGGTGTGTTGCTCAATGGTCCAAAGTCCTCTTCTCCAATGACAGCCTTTTACATCTCATTTGGAAACCTAGGTCTCTCGGAGTCTGGAGTAAGAAGGGACGAGCACACAATCTAAGACACTTGCAGTGTCAAGTTTCCTCAGGTATTTGTTAGTTTGGGCAGCCATGTCATCTGCTGGTGGTGGTCTCCTGTGCATTATTTAAGTTCAGAGTGAACACCACTGTCTATCAGGAGATTTTAGAACGCTTAATGGTTCCTTTAGCACAGTGGTTCTCAATCTTTTTTCAGTGATGTACCCCTGTGAACATTTTTTTATTTCAAGTACCCCTTAATCAGAGCAAATTATTTTTGGTTGAAAAAAAGAGAGAAAGAAGTAAAATACAGCATCAGTTTCTGATTTATTAAATTGTATAACAGTGCAAAATATTCATTTGTTGTGGTCTTTCTTGAACTATTTGGAAAAAAAATAAATAAAAATAACTAAAAACTTGTTAAAAAATAAACAAGTGATTCAATTATAAATAAAGATTTCTACACATAGAAATAATCAACTTAAAATGCCCTCTTTGGGGATTGTAATAGAGATCCATCTGGATTCATGAACTTAATTCCAAACATTTCTTCACAAAAAAAAATAATCTTTAACATCAATATTTATGTCCACAAAAAATCTAGCTGTCAACACTGAATATTGGATTGTTGCATTTCTTTTCACAGTTTATGTATTTACATTCATATTTTGTTGAAGTATTGTTCAATAAATATATTTATAAAGGATTTTTGAATTGTTGTCAAATACCCCACACGTACCCCCATTTGAGAACCACTGCTTTAGCAGACATGCTTGTTAAGAGGCTGACAAACAATCTGCTATCGAAGTATCCTGGTTTTTCATAACACTGAAGCGGTGTCACAGGGTGATAACATCCATGCCATGCCACATAGAGGCAATAATTCATGAAAATAGGTCTCAAACCAAGTGCTATGTTTGAAGTTTTCAGAGGGCCAATATTTGTCTTTTCAAAAAATCCCTTTACTAATTGTATCACATTCTCAATTGTTTGTGTTTATAAGCTGTTAGCCATAATCATCAAAACTACTGCATATCAAAATGTGTGAAATATCTTGAGTTGCATGTTATAAGACTTTGTCATGTCATAGTTTCACCTTGTAAATCTAACTGCTGGAATAAACTAACAATTGCGCAATATATTTTTTTGTTTCACTTGTATCATTCTTCTACCACTAAACCTCACCGAACAAATATCTTCATTTACTTTTATCCACTAGTAAATACAGTATATATACATTTTCAATCATTTCTAACCACCAACATTCAGAATGTACTTTCATACCATGTACATTAAGATATTATTTGTTTGGTATTTTTCCAGTAAAATGGACCAGAGTTTAAGAGGTAAAATCAGTCCGTGTTTTCAGTGTTAGATGTTCATAAATGTTAAGTCAGTAGGAAGTAACAATGCTAGAATTTATAAATAATACTTTCAGACTAGGGGTGTCCCAATCCAATATTGATATTGATTCAATATCTCCCAAAAAAATTAGTATTGGATTATATCGGTTTGCATGTAAAATGTGTGATATAATCCCCTATACAAGCAGTCGTGCAGCGTTTTTACTTGTGCAAAGATGGACAGTGAATTAACATCTAAATGTTCCCCAGTAAGCCCACAAAGTTGGCCTTTTCTTGTATTTTAGTCAAGTCATTTACTAAAGGTACCATTTTAGGTTATAAACTACTAGGAATAATCAGTTACACAACATTTTAGCACACAATATAATGCTGTGAATCATATGATAATACAATTAATTTAAATAAGATGAATACAATCATCTAATTTTTCAATAAGTTTCAAGATGTTTATTTGGATTGTACTCTGTACTTTGTAAAGACTTTGAGTTTGAACATCCATCCATCCATCCATCCATCCATCCATCATCTTCCGCTTATCCGAGGTCGGGTCGCGGGGGCAGCAGCCTAAGCAGGGAAGCCCAGACTTCCCTATCTCCAGCCACTTCGTCTAGCTCTTCCCGGGGGATCCCGAGGCGTTCCCAGGCCAGCCGGGAGACATAGTCTTTCCAACGGTTCCTGGGTCTTCCCCGTGGCCTCCTACCAGCTGGACGTGCCCTAAACACATCCCTAGGGAGGCGTTCGGGTGGCATCCTGACCAGATGCCCGAACCACCTCATCTGGCTCCTCTCGATGTGGAGGAGCAGCGGCTTTACGTTGAGCTCCTCCCGGATGGCAGAGCTTCTCACCCTATCTCTAAGGGAGAGCCCCGCCACCCGGCGGAGGAAACTCATTTCGGCCGCTTGTACCCGTGATCTTATCCTTTCGGTCATGACCCAAAGCTCATGACCATAGGTGAGGATGGGAACGTAGATCGACCGGTAAATTGAGAGCTTTGCCTTCCGGCTCAGCTCCTTCTTCACCACAACGGATCGATACAACGTCCGCATTACTGAAGACGCCGCACCGATCCGCCTGTCGATCTCACGATCCACTCTTGAACATATTTCCTAAATTGGATCATATTAGTACATTGTTTTACTTCTTTGTTTATTAATTAATTCCATAATGTAATTCCACATACTGATCCACTATGGGTTTTATAAGTGTTGTATGTGCATGTACATATTTGAAGTTATTTTTTTGTCTTATTTTGTTGAGAATAATTGTTGTACATTCTTGGGTAGCAGGTTATAGTTTGCTTTGTGCATCGTTTTAGCGGTTTACAAAAACAACAAATCTTTGAATTTCTATATTTTTGAGTTAATAAATACAGGGTTTGAGTGTATTCTATATCCAGCATTATGTATTATTCTAAATGCCCTTTTTGTAACACGCTTCGTGAATGAAGTGTACTCTTGTAGTTATCTCCCCATTTTTCTACACAGTACCTCAGATATGGTAACACTCGCGAGCAGTAGACAATATGGAGTAGTGATTTGTGGTACAGTACAATTAGTTTTTTTCATTATTGACATATTTCTTGCCACTTTAATGTTGTTTGTTCATACGGGATTTCAGTGCATTTTATCGTTTGTTATTACACACAAAAATGGGTTTATTTTAACAAGGAAAGTGGCTGAAAAGGCTGAATAATGAATGCACACATGATTATTACTATTATTTAAACAAATTGAGAATACTTGATGAGATCAGCAAAGTCAGGAGTTGTTGGGCTGGTCTGTCATTAATTAAAGTAATTCAATGTTTCAAGAACATGCAATTTGATTACAAGCTGTGATGTTCTTTTTAGACAGATATGTCTTCAGGCAGCTGTCATTTTTTTTGTCAGCTCTGTCTCTGTCTGTCAGAAGGTGTGCCAAGTCAGTTCACCTCCCGGTATTGTGGTGTCAGCTGCTGACTTGGCACTTGTGAATCATGCACATAATGCAGGTTTATTAAAAGCAGTTACTTTATTCATTAGTTGCACCCTCCTTGGTTTTTGTTTTGTATAAAAGAAACTACAGTTTCAGTTTACCACAGAACTGCGGAGCTGGATGATTATGGTCAAAATAATAATCAAGATTATTACGATTGATATTGTAATCACGATTAATAACACATTTATTCATTAATTTGTACCACTAAAACTAAACTTTAAATGCAGTTTAAAAAACTGAAAGGTTAATTATTTTTTTAATATTTAACACTTATTTTACCCCCAGAGAGTGCATGCTTTTTGTGTGAAATAAAATTTAATAAAAATTAAATGCAAAAATCTTCACATTTATTGGTGCAATACTTCTTTGGACAATTTTGCCTATAATTTTAGGTCAAAACATAATCGTGTAAATGTATTGATAAGTGCTTTAAGTAAATTATGCTTGGGTAAGTACTTTTTTTGTTTACTTTTGTTTTATTGCAGTTAGACTGGATGTGGCGCACCGCCCTATTTTTGTGAAGGTAGAAAGTGTGTTGTGCTGTAGTTCTCAGCATGACGACGAGTAAAGCAACATTTGAGGCTGTAACAAAAAAAGAGAGAACCTCTCAAGTTGCGACTGCTGTTTTGTTTGTACGTTGATGTTACATTGATAATGTCGTCCACAACACCAGCAAATGAGATGTGTTGTAGATGTATGGATTGTTTTTTCTAGCTTAAGCTTCATAGTTTAGTCTGTGTTTCAAAGGGTTGTCTCCACATTGTTTATTTTAAGACGGGGCAGTTGAGTGTGTTGCGGATAAATGAGCGGTCCCGGACACATTATTTTCACAAACAAATATTCCTTCTCCTCACAATGACAGCCTGTCACTTACATTTATGTCAATTTCCCTGATATTCTGCGTTTAACAGGGGATTCTGTATTTTTGGCCAATTATGTGATGCCGTCGTCACATAAGTAATTCTTTTTTTCCCGATTATTATATTTTCATGAGCGTGAGAAGCCATAATCAAAATCTGCAAACGAGCACTCTCCTTTATTTGTTCTCAAATTTTCAAGGTATCAGCATTGATTAATTGTCCAGCCCTAAAATGTGGCATTGATTTAGAGGTGCAGTGGTAGATGAGGTCATAGTCTATTTGGCATTTTTGACCATGTAATTTTTATGTACATGTGTGTGGGGAAACAAAAATAAGCAAAAACATGAACAGCTAAACAAATATGCACAGAAATACAAATTAACCCCCTTTCATTGCTGCTTTTTTGTTGACGGTACTGAAGGACCAAATACATGCTTTCATGTTAGGCCATCTAGACGAGCGAGAGTGAAGTGTTTTTAGCGTGTGCATGTGGACAGGTTAAATAGAGAGTTAAGGCTTGACCCCCTTCTGATGACGTTGCAATTGAGCGCTTTTATCTGGATTAAGAATTTATGGAAAACACTGTTTCAAAACCCCCATAGTGGTGTGCGATTATGGACAATACATTTCCCCATTGCAAGTAATTTTTAGGACTGTCAAACAATATTGTTTTTAGACTTCGACCTAGACAAACTTTATTTACCGACAAGGAAAATTGTTCCACACAGTAGCTCGGTTACAAAAGGATGGAAAGGATATTGCAGATATAAAGTAGATTTTAGTCCAAATAATCTAATTTTACTAATTTGGATTACTCGCTCGCTTGATTAATTTTTTCTTAGGAAAACACCCCAATTTTGTATATAAATGCCATTTTGTTGTTTGAATGTTATCCTGGAACAATTTCCAACGTTTTACTTAAATGCATGTTTTTATCCGCACAAAACTTGGTAAAAGTCTTATATAAAGTTCTTTCACGCTGTACATTGGAGTGGACTTTGCCATTACGCACACCAGTCAGGACTCTGCTCACTCATTTATGTACTGATCACTGACCATATAGCGGTTTAAGTAAATACATGAGCTTGTACAGTCAGGATTTTTAATGTAGTATTTTTTTTTGTGTTTAATCACATGAGTTAAATTGTTAATAATTTTGACAGCCCTGGTCATTTTATATACAGACAATGATATATATCACAATATAGTATTGTTGTATGTATTGACATTGAATACAAGGTCATGTCTTTCAAGTGATGTAAATGCTACCACAAATTAGAAATGTTGCTGCAGTTAGCTTTGTGCTTCTCAAATATTTTCTGTTACCCCCCCTAGGAATAAGAAACTATTTTACCACCCCCCTCCTCCACTCTCCACAATGACAGTGTATGGTATAATTTGTCTATAAAATTGTTATAACTTTATCTCTGCGTACCATTGTAAGCTTATTAACATTAAAGGAAACGACACACCATTCTTTCCTCGTCTCCCATCGTGGTTTTACATTGAAGCCAAGGGCTCCATACACTTCATCATATTCTGGTACAGCAAAAAAAGCATGTTCCCCTGGCATAGCATCGCAACGCGCCTCGCAGGGGGGCCCACCCCACTATTTGAGAAGGACTGAGTTAGCAGCAGCATATACTAAAAATTGCTAGCAATACATAATTATATCGCACAACAGTTTTACATATATTTATTCTACGGAATTGTTGTAATCTTGCTCAACACTACAGAGTTTTTCCCACTACAGAGTGACATACACACAAACTTCACATCCCTTCTTATTATTGAAACAGATAGATGGATGGATAGTACTTTATTGATTCCTTCAGGAGAGTTCCTTCAGGAAAATTAAAATACCAGCAGCAGTGTACAGAGTTGAGATCAATTTAAATAAAAGTAAATAATGGGGGTTTAAATGGAAACAAAGTAGAGAAATATTACAATAAGAATAAAAACTAAAAAGCAACAATGGGAATAAAAATATAACAGTAAAATAAGAATATAACAAGACAAAGTAGGCAGTAGTGACCATGTTATGAAAAACGTATTGGACTGTTATTGTTTTGCATCCCCTGTCATCCTAGTACCCCCTGTCCCAGCGAGGAGTTGTACAGTCTAATGGCGTGTGGGACAAAAGAGTTTTTGAGTCTATTAGTCCTGCACTTGGGATGAAGCAGTCTAGAACTGAACAGGCTCCTCTGGCTACTGATAACGCTATGCAGAGGGTGACTGGCATCATCCAGGATGCTCACTAGTTTGTCAACAGTTCTCTTCTCTGCCACCGTCACCAGTGTGTCCAGTTTCATTCCGATTGTAGAACCGGCCCGCCTGATCAGTTTTTCAAGTATGGAGGTGTCCTTCTTAGATGTACTGCCCCCCTAGCACACTACCATGTAGAACAGAACACTGGCAACCACAGACTGGTAGTACATCCACAGGAGTTTTTTGCAGATGTTGAAGGAGTGCAGTCTCCTGAGGAAGTACAGCCTGCTCTGTCCTTTCTTGTACTGGTGGTCCGTGTTAACAGTCCAGTCCAGCTTATTGTCCACCCAAACCCAGAGGTACTTGAATGAGTCCACGGTCTGTACCTCAACTCCCTCGATCACAATAGGTTGTGACCGTGGACTCGACCTCCCAAAGTCAATGACCAGCTCCTTGGTCTTTGATCGATGAAGCCAATTCCATTATTCTGTAGACTGAAAACTTTTGAAGGGCAGACCAGAATCACCCTTCAGCACCTCAGGGTGTGCTTCCTCATTCAGTCCATCTGTTGTAATACTTTTTTCCACCTCCAGTTAGAAATAATGCAATCTTGTAAAATGTGTATTAGCTCTAGGGCTAGGCGATATATCGAATATACTCGATATATCTCTGGTTTGTCTCTGTGTGATATAGAAAATGACTATATCGTGATATTCGAGTATACGTTCTCAGACAGTTGCTTTTAGCTGTGGGCATTACACTTCAGACTCTTCTCACTCTTTCTTGTCTCCTTCTCACAGAGATAAAACAAACGCACCTTCTTACATACATCACATATTGTCACGCGTGCAACGTCATACGCCCTCGCAAAGCAGAGAGGTAGCGGCATGGGTAACATTAGCTGTGATGCTAGCGGTGCAGTGCAAGTGGTAATACGGGAGAGAGAAGGTGCAAATCTGGTAACAAATGAAGTAAGAATTAATTCCCAAGAAAAACTGCACAGGGTCCATCGTCTGGCGGCGGTTTGGCTTCAAGCGTAAGATGTCGAACAAGTATGCGGCAAAAGCGTTGCTACAAAAAGGAGCACCACTGCTAATTTGTAGCACGACTTGAAAAGTTATCTGCTAGAGCAGTGGTTCCCAACCTTTTTTCAGTGATGTACCCCCCGTGAACATGTTTTTAATTCAAATACCCCCTAATTTGGTTGAAAAAAAGAGATACATAAGTAAAATACAGCACTATGTCATCAGTTTCTGATTCATTAAATTGTATAACAGTGCAAAATATTGCTCATCTGTAGTGGTCTTTCTTGAACTAATTGGTAAAAAAATATATAAAGATAACTAAAAACTTGTTGAAAAATAAACAAGTGATTCAATTATAAATAAAGATTTCTACACATAGAAGTAATCATCAACTTATCGTGCCTTCTTTAGGGAATGCAATAGAGATCCCCCTGGATTCATGAACTTAATTCTAAACATTTCTTCACAAGAAATCTTTAACATCACTATTTATGGAACATGTCCACAAAAATCCAGCTGTCAACACTGAATATTGCATTGTTGCATTTCTTTTCACAGTTTGAGAACTTACATTCATATTTTGTTGAAGTATTATTCAAATATAATTATAAAGGAATTTTGAATCGTTGCTATTTTTAGAATATTTTTTGAAAAATCTCATGTACCCCTTGGCATACCTTCGCGTACCCTAAGGGGTATGCGTTACCCCCATTTAATAAGCACTGTGCTAGAGGAAGAAGAGTGCTTGAAACCCCGCATGTCAACATCTCCATTCAGTGCCCCACCAACAAAATGCCCAAGCAACCATTACCACATCAACACCGAATGAAAAAAATAAGTCAACAGAAGGAGATAACGTCCGCAGGAACCTACCGCATAGTGAAGGACATACACTATTTGATTTCCTATTATGCAGCTGATTTTTATTTGACAGCTATTGAAATATCTTGTGTGACATCATGCACAAAAGTGCACTTCATTTGTTTTTAACTATTGTAGTGGTGTTCTGTACAAAAAGTGCACTTTAATTTAGTGTTGTTTTGATATGTCATCTTAGTGACAACATGTGCAAAAGTGAACTAATAGCTTGTTTTAAAATGTCTCTGACAATCTCGCACTTTCTGTTTTGAAATTACATGAATGTTTGTGCCACTGCTTAGTAACTGTTTAATGAATACAGTTTTGGTAAATTGACTTAGTTGTGGTTTCCCTCTCTGCATGAAAGTTTAAAATTAGCATATATTAATGCAGTATGAACAAGAATGTTTTAATGTAGACACATAGAATTATCATACTGTAGTGATTATATGTATGAAATTGTTAATTCAAGGCTAAGGCAAAATATCGAGATATATATCGTGTGTCGTGACATGGCCTAAAAATATTGAGATATTAATAAAAAGCCATATCGCCCAGCCATAATTAGTGTAAATGCAGTCAATAGCAACAATAAACAGATGACCACTGGAAGCCATTTTAAAACAGGCTTTGCTGAGATTGGAGCCATGGCAATCTCACACGTTGAATGAAGCTGGATAGGACGTGAAACATTGGATTAGTAAACAGAAGGGATAAAACTAGAGCTGGCCTGATAATGGGATCGGATCAGGGCTGGGATTTTCCTTAAAATGGTCGCGATGATGAGCTGCTGAGTCCTGCTGGTCTTTGTTCCCCAGTGTTTACGTCCCAAAGATTGTATTCATGTGAAAGATTCCTTCAAAAGGGCTGCACGCTCAGGGAGACAGTTACATTTCTATATTCCATGTTACACACATGCGGGAGGGTGCAAGTTACAATCAATCAACAGGGCAAATACACTCCTGAGATACTAATCCTCACCACCAAAGGGAAAAAATTAAGTTTATTTTAAGTAATATTACCACTGGAGGACAAGAGAAGGAATAGAGGAAATGCAATGGCTAAGCATTCTAACCACAGGACAACAAAAGAAGCTAACCACTAAAGCGTCAATGTAAAGTAGGGGTGATCAATCCAGATGTTGATACAACTAATATGTAGTCTAGTGTCAGTATATAAACAATACTGAAGTAATTGGATTAATATTTTTAGTTTTTATTCTTCAAAATCATGGTATTATTGTTTTTGTTTATGTTAAAGTCAGGGAGTACGTCTCTGGATATAGAAAGGCTTTGTGGCCAAAGCCCAAATTATTTAAATGGGAGCCAGTAGTAGTGTTTTTTTTGGTGGGTTTTTTTCAAGTCATTGTGCTCTAGACCAGGGGTGGGCATTACGTCGATTGCGATCGACTGGTCGATCTCGGAGGGTGTGTCAGTCGATCTCAAGCCAGGCATTAAAAAATATACATAAAAATGAGCAATCATCAATCATACCAAGACTTCACTTTCGTCAGTTGTTTGACATTCTCGGCACCCGAGGATCTTGTGAGATGACGCTGGCTGCTGCAAGCTCATATTTAAGAAAAAAATCACTAACAGGGCGGACGCAGAGAAACACATTTTATTTCTAGAGACTCCATAACTACTGTCAAAACTCTAAAGACCGACTGCACAGTTCCTGTCTTCACCATAAAAGAGCTGTGTCATCCTGCCTGTGCTAACAAAATAAGAGTCTCAGAAAGCTAGCGTGCACAAGCTAGCAAGCTACGGAGTTTGATGCCAATGTATTTCTCCCCCGCCCTCAGCGACCGCTTTCTCACTTGCTTGCCCACCCGCACACTCACTGACGTCACTCACCTGCTGCCAGACATTAAAGGGCCACACACATATGCTACTCTCATAACAAAGTGTTTAAAAACGAGTATGCAAGTTGGACAAATGAAATGCCAAATCCAACCACTTTCATGTGGTATTGGACAGAAAGGAGGACTTTTTTTTTCCTCCATTTGAAAATGCGGACGTTATCAGCACCACTGTCTAATTCCAATCAATGCAAGTCATCAGAATCAAATACACCAACTTATATTCTTGTCTTCATGAAAGAATGTTGGATCCATTATGGATTGAACTTTCACAGTATCATGTTAGAGCCGCTCGACATCCATTGCTTTCCTCCTCTCCAAAGTTCTCATAGTCATCATTGTCACCGACGTCCCACTGGGTCCTTATTGTCACCGATGTCCCACTGGGTGTGAGTTTTCCTTGCCCTTATGTGGGCCTACCGAGGATGTCGTAGTGGTTTGTGCAGCCCTTTGAGACACTAGTGATTTAGGGCTATATAAGTAAACATTGATTGATTGATTGATTATCATTAAACACCATTAACTTGTTAACAAAAATGTCTCTTTCATAAATAAATAAATATAAATTATAAATAGGAATGAGATAGATCTCCTCGACTTGGTCAATTGAAAAGTAGCTCACCTGCAGAAAAAGTGTGAGCGCCCCTTTTTAGTTAAAAATAATAGTATGTAGCATTCACTACCACAAATGTAATACATCATCCGGTTTACAGCAATACTAGCAAATTATACATTTACTAAGATAAATATTATAAGAAATGTGTTGTTTACTTTAGTTATTTTCAATAAATCATTTTCAGTTCTATTATCTATTTTGAAATGATCTGATCAGGATATTGATTGGGTCATTCCTAGATCAAACACTTGTAATGGCAATATTTTGTTGAGGTAGTGAGAGTTAAGTGCTGCTGCTTGCTGATACCTTGAACATTTGTGAACAAATCAGGGAGAGTGCTCGTTTGCGACTAGGGATGCAAGGGTACTCTGTAAACATACACCTTACACAATCTAAAATTCAAACCACACCTGAGTGTGTTTTCATTAATTATAAGCTATTTGAGTTAAACATTTTTTTGCAATTTAGGATAGTATAGGATAGACATTATTTATACCCCAATGGGGAAATTATGTGGTGGCAGTGCAGATACAAAAAGTCCACAAAATATACATGAAAAAAAAGGGAAACTTAAATTAAAAGAGCACCAAGCTGATGCAACCAGCTTCCACTTCAGCAGCACAATTTCTACATACAGCTACAAAAGTCAAACAACAAAAAATGTGCACTGAATAATACATATTGCACACATACTGCACCATACCACACCATTGAACGATTTGATTTCCCTTGTGGTTCATTAAAGTTTGTCTAAGTCCAAATACATATACAAACAACAAACCACTATTTCAAATTAATTCCCACATACTGTACACCGCGGTGGCCTCTGCGGTGCTCCAACACCATTGTCTGTTGGGCAGGGGGCAGCACAGGAAGAGACCAAACAAAGCAACCTGCGTCCTCAGCTGACCACTAGCTCTCAACTAATGTACCGTACGCGTGAACGAGTGAGAATAAGTCCAGGGAGACCGAAGTGTCCGATACATGCTCATTCATCTCTTGCCCTTTGTTATACCACTGATACTTTGTTTACTGCAGAATGCAGTTTTTGCTGACAAGCAAAATAAAGAAATAACTTTTTGCATGTAAAATTGTTCACTTTACACCCAAAACATTTACCAAAAACCATGGCCCCAAAACCTTGTTACGGAGTGTGCCGTGGGTTTCCTGTACCTTTGAACCCCAAAGGCAAATGTCCGTAGTATGTTTATGTGAACCGTAAGCGATCGTCATTGTTAATTGCTGTTATTTATAAAATTGTTAAACTTAAACATTATTGAAGAGAGCAATTAATAAGAAAATAATTCATATTACAGCAAGTTTATCCCAAAATAGAATACCAATATTAACTGAGACTTCTGCCATTGACCTCATGCATTATTGCAGCAAATTTTGATTAGTTTTTTCTATAAGCAATAAAAAGAAAAAAAGATTCTGGTATGATAAATAAGTGGCCACTGATTGCATTATTCAGGTGGGCGCTAATGACAAGGTTTATAACACTTATTTTCCCTGTGGCAGCTATAGACGGGTGTCCGCTAAAACAGAGTTGACTATCTGAAAATAAAAGCTGAAATGTTGAGCTCTGGTGTAATTTTGTCTTTTGATGTCAAACCCAAAAGTTTTTGTCTCTAGCAAACATTTGATTGAAAGATATTTTACTTTTAGAGGGGAGTATTTCCAACTGAATTAGGATTATGGGTGGACGTGTGCTGCAATGACGAGTGCCCAGGTTTAGTGTGAATGATAGCAGTCCTACAAGAATATATGGCGTTTGGTGGTCGTGGCTTTGCAGGATGCATGTGTTTATCCAACCACACTGGAACCAGCTTGGCAACACAAGGATGGACATAGAAAGCTGGAGGAGTGAATTTTAAACGGTGTTGCTTTGAGTGAGCTGCTTAGGCTTAAACAGACTGAGAATCAGTTTAAGTTGTGAAAGCCTGTTAATAAATGCACTCTGATTACAGTTTTGCAACTCACATTCTAGCTATTAAATTTTCAAAGGACATTATTTTTTCTTCCATGCAGTCAGCTCACAATCAGGGCTCTGACACGATGAATGAATGAATTACGCTCTTGCAAAAAAAGTGGGAACTTGCGTGATGCTGTACTGTTTTATAAATATGTGGGGGAAAAATTAATTTCAGTGGGCATTTATAGGCCAGAAATGTGGACTACTGGGGCAAACCTGGGATTTTTTGGAATGTTAAAAATAAATCGCCTGAAAGTTATGTTGATATGGTTTGAATGTGTCGAGAAATGTTGAAGTAAAGTAGTACCTGAAGTACAGTACAGTAGCAACTTAACTTGTGAATAGTTTGAGATATTAGCTGTCTCTCAGCTTTGCTATGTTTTAAAATTGTGTGCATACCTTAAAGGCCTACTGAAATTAGATTTTCTTATTCAAACGGGGATAGCAGGTCCATTCTATGTGTCATACTTGATCATTTCGCGATATTGCCATATTTTTGCTGAAAAGGTTTAGTAGAGAACATCAACGATAAAGTTCGCAACTTTTGGTCGCTAATAACAAAGCCTTGCCTGTACCAGAAGTAGCAGACAATGTGCGCGTGACGTCACGGGTTGTGGAGCTCCTCACATCTGAACATTGTTTACAATCATGGCCACAAGCAGCGAGAGCGATTCGGACTGAGAAAGCGACAATTTCTCCATTAATTTGAGCAAGGATGAAAGATTTGTGAATGAGGAAAGTGAGAGTGAAGGACTAGAAAAAAAGAAAAAAAAAATAGACGGCAGAGCGATTCTGATGTTATTACACAAATTTACTAGGATAATTCTGGAAAATCCCTTATCTGCTTATTGCGTTACTAGTGTTTTAGTGAGATTATATGGTCATACCTGTACAACCTCAAGGTCGGAGGGGTGTGGCCACGGGTGTGGTGACCGCCAGTGTCTCCGAACAAAGCCACGTTTCTCGACGAGGCGAAGGTAGCTGATGCTTCCTCCACGTTGGAAGCATCCGACGGTCGGGGGCGGCCGGTGGGAGGAGGCAAGAGAGTCCGCAGCTGCCTCTTTGACAGGTGCAGGTGGAACGACGCAAGCTCTCCGCTCATGTCTACTGTAAGAGCCGACTTATTACCACACTTTTCTCACCGAAACCTGCCGGTTGACATGTGGTAGGGAACCATGTTCGCTTGACTGCTCTGTTCCATAGTAAAGCTTCATCGTCATCTTTCGGGAATGTAAACAAGGAAACACCGGCTGTGTTTGTGTTGCTAAAGGCGGCCGCAATACACCGCTTTGCACCTACATCTTTCTTCTTTGACGTCTCTATTATTAATTGAACAAATTGCAAAAGATTCAGCAACACAGTTGTCCATAATACCGTGGAATTATGCAATGAAAAGAGACGACTTATAGCTGTGAACGGTGCTGGACCAAAATGTCCTCTACAATGCGTGACGTCACGCGCACGCGTCATCATACTGTGCCGTTTTAGCATGATACTTCCGCGCGAAATTTAAAATTGTAATTTAGTAAACTAAACCGGTCGTATTGGGATGTGTTGCAATGTTAAGATTTCATCATTGATATATAAACTATCAGACTGTGTGGTCGGTAGTAGTGGGTTTCAGTAGGCCTTTAAGTTACAAGCCTTTTTCAGTCGGTTAAAATAAGATTTTTAACGGGGTTGTGACATCTAATAAATAAATAAAAATGTATATATTGTTAGACGTTGTATAAGATATATAAGATAAGATGACTAGATTTTAGGGGAAAAAAGTACCAAAAACTAGTGAAATGATCTGTCCATGCAGCTAGTTAATTTTACTTGATAAAACATCCTAAATTAAGATTTGTGTATCCAAACATTATCAGGAGTTTTGACCTACAAATAAGTATTTTATTCTGAAAACAAGCATCATTCAACTTGTACTTCTTAAATTTAACATCCTTGAAATGTTACAGATTCTTTAAACAAGATGTATGTATGGAGAAAACCAAAATATTTTAACTATAATTATTATTTTCTCATTTTGTAAATTTTTAAACTAGAATAGACAAACTCTAAATTATTCATGCTAAAATTAAGATTATAATTTAAAGTCAATTAATACAAATAAGTAGCTCTTAAAACTAAGGACTTTTCTAGAAATACAATTTTAAATCCTGCTAAATGGCAAATAATCTGCCGTGTAGTCCTGACTCACACTTAATGGTCGAAGATTTAGCTTGTTGTGTGTGTCTTCACGGGAAGTCACGCAAAGACTTCGGAGATAGTGTTGCCAGATGTCCAAAGAGAAACACAGTAACAGCTCTTAAAAACAAGTTTATAATAAAGGGATAATGCGCTGACTTAGCAACACTGGACGAAAGAGACACCACATTAGTTCGGTCCCCAGGGTAAATGCTGTACAATACTATTACATACAACTACTGTAGTTTTTTGTATTAAATTCAATTATATTGGTCTCAAACAATATTTGTATCTAAAAGTTATTTTTTCCTTTTAAAAGGCATGTTGCATGTTAAAACTGTGCTGTTTTTGGGGCACCAAGAAGTAAATTGATTTTAGTTCATTTCAATGGAAGGAGCTGCTTTGAGATACGAGTATTTTGAATTACGAGCTTTGTCGTGGAAATAATTGTGCTCATAACTTATTTTGAGGAAAAAAGTATAATTTTGGGAAACGTAATTTTTGGGTATTAAAATAGTGATGCAAGCCACAATACTTTTATGACTGAAACAACACTGCTGAAACTGGAAGTTGTGATGCCATAAGCTGGAAGCATGCCCTTGTCTTGTCTGGTGTGGTCATTCAGTAGGACTTCAACTTACGAGTTTCTTTGATTGAACTCAACGCAAAACACTCGCATCTCAAATAAGTTTTGCCTTCACACTCATTCTCTTCTTTCCAAGGGTTGAAAAAACTAAGTTATGTCAATATTTGTTCATAAGTTAATGTTGGTGAGTAAGAACTGATCTTTCGGGCAGATCTTACAGGGTTAACTGTAGCATTTGCTAGCCAACTAATCGTGGGGATTCTTGTAAATAAAATGTTAGCTTGCAACTTAAAGCGGAACAAATAGCCAAGAGACGGCTCTTATCTCAAAACACTCTTATGTTAAGACACGGTAAAGGTGAGGCACCACTGTACCTCAACATACTCCAGAAAAACCCGCGGACAGCGATCTGCAGAATATGCAATGAATGTGGAAATATAAAGAGGAGGATCTTCTTCGAAGACCTAATGCACGTCAGCTTTGATCACCTATAATTCAAACATTCTGATCGCCACTCTAATATGTAAACAACATAACACAGAAAAAGAAAGTACTTCTGTGCGGGTTTGACTCAGTCTGTGGCACCATTTAGTAGTATTAGGCCTGTAATACAATTTTCATACATTTATGATTGTTTTGTTCTTTGAAATATGAATATTAATTTTGTGCAATTGCCCTGACTGACTTGATTTTAGTGAGGTAAGTACACAGTCAAAGCCATAAATGCAATAATTGGCATGATTAATTTTATTCAGTTTGAGGCCAACAATTTTTGGTGCATCCCTAGTTAAAATAGATGGCATGAATGTCCTGATTGAGTTACGTTTCTCATGTTAAATGTTTTGAGAAATATGGAACTTTTAAACATTTGAAATTTATTTTCAATAGGAAACTACAGAAAATGTTAGATTTTTTTGGAATATGTCAATTAAGTATAACGTGCTGAACATTTTGGTTTTGAATTGTCTTAAATTAAAGAAAAATGGAAATAATTCACTCAATATTTTACCGACTTAACATAGAAGCTTAAAGTTTTTAATTTTTTCAGTACTAACCACTATAAAGTCTCTATTCATGAAATGTTGATTTTGATGCGATATTATTTTTGAGCAGTAGAGGACACTTAATCAACGTCAACTCTCGTAAGTTTTTCTGATTTTATTTTATACCTCAGTTATTTACAGGAGCTTGTCAAGTTAGTTTGATAATCCTGAATCAATGAACAATTGGATCAGTGGAAACATTTTTCATCAAGAAAATAATAATATTTCCAGTATATCAAAGTCATTACATACCCGTAGAATGTCTGCTCATCCGTACATTTCTGCAGTGTAATTTGTCCTTTACTATTACTTTCTTAGTGTCATGGAGGAATCAAACATGTCATATAAGTATGAAGGGTATGAAAGAGGTGCATTTGTAGCATCATAAGCTTTGATAACTGTTGGTGCTGCCATCCAGTGTTCAACTTTTAACAGTGTCTTCACCAGAAAATAGGTTGTAGTCCGTCAGGTGACTTTTAAACAGAATTGAACAAAGTGGTGGGCCAACAAACCTATAAGGCTACTGTGCAGCAAACAGAGTGCGAACTATCTGAGTACACAAGGGGCCTAGATCTTATCATTAAAAGCTAATACGAGCAAAACAATCCAACAAGCAATCTAACAAACAATCTATGCAATGGAATCCATCCCTATATCTTATAAAAAAAATACGATTTGTCGAGTGATCCCAAGGATTATTCGTTGGTCGCGTTCCCAGAGATTTCGAACTATCTGGTGCTCAAGACATTCCAAACAACAAAACAAATAAAAACTTGGAAAAGCATGGATGTCTACAACTTCTTTGTGTGTGGCTGGGTCAAGGAAATTCCTATCAAGACTCTCCCAGATAAAACATGCCTCGTTTTTGCTCGGATATGGTTGCATTTCATGATTTAACTTTGCGTCTACCGCCATGTTTGTTGCTTTAATTATTGTTGCACAGTCGGCATGTTTTTCTCCGTCTTGATCAAAATATGACTTTAGATCTCAACATTGTCCAAGTGATGCAAGCGTCAGTGTTCTTGCAAAAAACTCATTTAAATAAGGCGGTCTGCACCTCTTTTCAATTGTATTTACAGACTTTGTAGATTACACTTAACACACCCACTTATAATACATGCAATTTTATAGCTTGAACATGCTGTTTAGCGCAAAATATTTGGTCCTTTAGTGCAGAGTTTTTTTTTAACCTTTTTTGAGCCAAGGCAAATTTTTTGCGTTGAAAAAATCCAGAAGCACACCACCAGCAGAAATCCAGTTGACAGCAAAAAGTCGTTGTAGGTGTACTGTCACGACTTGTCACATCAGGCCGTGACTTATTTTGAGTTTATTGCTGTTTTCCTGTGTGTAGTGTTTTAGTTCTTGTCTTGCGCTCCTATTTTGGTATTTTCCTGTAGCACTTTCATGTCTTCCTTTGAGCGATATTTTCCGCATCTACTTTGTTTTAGCAATCAATAATATTTCAGTTGTTTTTATCCTCCTTTGTGGGGACATTGTTGATTGTCATGTCATGTTTGCATGTACATTGTGGACTAGGGCTGTGAATCTTTGGGTGTCCCCTGATTCGATTCAATATCGATTCTTGGGGTCACGATTCGATTAAAAATCTATTTTTTTTTTCAATTCAACACGATTCTCGATTCAAAAACAATTTTTTTCCCCAATTCAAAAGGATTCTCTATTCATTCAATACATAGGATTTCAGCAGGTACTACCCCAGTCTGCTGACAAGCAAGTAGAGTAGTAGATTTTTGCAAAAAGCTTTTATTATTGTAAAGGAGAGTGTTTTATCAACTGTTTGCAATAATGTAAATTTGTTTTAACTAATAAATAAACCAAAAATATGACTTATTTTATCTTTGTGAAAATATTGGACACAGTGTGTTGTCAAGCTTATGAGATGCGATGCAAGTGTAAGCCGCTGTGACACTATTGTTCTTTTTTTATTTTTATAAATGTCTAATGATAATGTCAATGAGGGATTTTTAATCACTGCTATGTTGAAATTATGAATAATATTGATACTGTTGTTGATGATATTCATTTTTGTTTCACTACTTTTGGTTTGTTCTGTGTCGTATTTGTGTCTCCTCAATTGCTCGGGTAACTGCAGTTCTGAGTGTTGCTGGGTCAGGTTTGGTTTTGGAATTGGATTGTATTGATACGGTATTGCTGTGTATTGTTTTGTTGGATTGATTAATTAAAAAAAAAAATCCACAAAAACAAATAGATTTTTAAAAAATTGAGAATCGATTCTGAATCGCACAATGTGAGAAATGCGATTCAAATACGAATCGATTTTTTCCCACACCCCTATTGTTGACGCCGTGTTTGCTCCACAGTAAGTCTTTGCTGTCGTCCAGCTAGGGCTGGGCGATATGGCCTTTTTTTAATATCTCGATATTTTTAGGCCATATCACGATACACAATATATATCTCGATATTTTGCCTAAACCTTGAATTAACACTTGATACATATAATCTCACCATTATGATGATTCTATGTGTCTACATTAAAACATTCTTGTTCATACTGCATTAATATATTCTCATTTTAAACTTTCATGCAGAGAAGGAAATCACAACTAAGTCAATTGACCAAAACTGTATTTATTAAACATTTATTAAGCGGTGGCACAAACATTCATGTCGTTTCAAAACAGAAAGTGCAAGATTGTCAGACATTTTAAAACAAGCTATTAGTGCACTTTTGTGCATGTAGTCACTAAGATGACATATCAAAACAACACTAAATTAAAGTGCACTTTTTGTACAGAACGCCACTACAATAGTTTAAAACAAATAAAGTGCACTTATGTGCATAATTTTGTGGGCGTGTGGCACCGAATGGAGATGTTGAAATGAGGAGTAAGCACTCTTCATTCTCTTACCATGAATTGATTAACATTACCCCGACTTAAACAAGTTGAAAAACTTATTCGGGTGTTACCATTTAGTGGTTAATTGTATGGAATATGTACTGAACTGTGCAATCTACTAATAAAAGTTTCAATCAATCAAAAAAAAAAAAACTCTAGCGGGTGACTTTTCAAATGATGCTACATATTAACAGTAATGCTACTTTTGGTAGCAACGCTTTAGCACCACGCTTGACAAATTACGGTTGTCTGTTTGACATAATCCCGCTTGAAGCCAAACTACCGCCAGACGATGGACCCCTTGCTGTTTCTCATGGGAATTAATTCTTCCTTCATTTGTTACCAGATTCGCACCTTCTTTCTCTCGTATTACCGCTCGCACCACAGCTAAGGTTACCCATGCTGCTACCTCTCTGCTCCGCTAGGGCGTATGACGTATGATGTGACAGTATGTGACATATGTAAGAAGATGTGCTTGCTGTCTGTGAGAAGGAGAGACAACAGAGTGGGAAGAGCCTGTAGTGTAATGACAGCACCTAAAAGCAACTGCGTGAGAACGTATACTCGAATATCACAATATAGTCATTTTTTATATTGCACGGAGACAAACCCGCGATATATCGGGTATATTGATATATCGCCCCGCCCTACGTCATCATTCTGTTATTTTTTTCTTTGTAGCCAGTTCACATTTAGTTTCGTTCAGCATAACCATCCCTAAGCTTCAATGCCTTTTCTTAGGGGCACTCACCTTGTTTATTTGTGGTTTAAGCATTAGACACCTTTACCTGCACAGCCCTTCCGCTGTTTCCGACATCTACAGAGCAATTAGTTACCGGCTGCCACCTACTGATATGGAAGAGTATTACCGGTTACTTTGCCGAGCTCTAGATAGCAACGACCCACTACATCAGGGGTCGGCAACTCGCGGCTCCGGAGCCGCATGCGGCCCTTTGGTCACTCTGATGTGGCTCAGCTGCATAATCAACGACTCCCCGACTATTTCGGGAGGTTTCCGGAGTTTGGTGCCTCTCCCGGGAATCACTCTGGGACAACATTCTCCGGTCTTCACCCGGTCTACAATTTTGAGTGCGTGCCGTGTTGGATTTACTTTTAACTTGGGACGGTGTGGCGCAGTGGGAGAGTGGCCGTGCGCAACCTGAGGGTCCCTGGTTCAAATCCCACCTAGTACCAACCTCGTCACGTCCGTTGTCTCCTGAGCAAAACACTTCACCCTTGCTCCTGATGGGTGCTGGTTGGCGCCTTGCATGGCAGCTCCCTCCATCAGTGTGTGAATGTGTGTGTGAATGGGTAAATTTGGAAGTAGTGTCAAAGCGCTTTGAGTACCTTGAAGGTAGAAAAGCGCTATACAAGTACAACCCATTTATTTTATTTATTTAACTTCCTCTTTAACATGTCGTTGCGCCCGCTTTTATACAATGCTATCTGCTTGTTATACGCAGCTCTTGTCAACTCACGCACATGCCTGCAAGGCATACCTGTTCAACAGCCATATAGGTTACACTGAAGGTTTTAATATAAAAAACTTTAACACTCTTACTAATATGCGCCACACTGTGGACCCACACCATACAAGAATGACAAACACATTTCGGGAGAACATCTGCCCCCCCCTAACTCGCCCACCTCAACCGACGCAGGGGTGGGGGGGTGGTTGCGGCGTTTGGTGCTAGCGGGTGCGTATAATGTAGCCAGGAAGAGTCAGGGATGAATGGGATTGTGGATATTTGTACTGTTGTGTTTATGTTGTCTTACAGTGCGGATGTTCTCCCGAAATGTGTTTGTCATTCTTGTATGGTGTGGGTTCACAGTGTGGCGCATATTAGTAAGAGTGTTAAAGTTGTTTGTATTACAACCCTCAGTGTAACCTGTATGGCTGTTGAACAAGTATGTCTTGCAGCGTTGAGCGTGCGTCTGCAGGAGCCACATACAACGTGTAACTGAGCTGGTAAGCTGTTTGTGCATGTTGTAGAGGGTGTTAAAGGCAGCACTTTCATTGCACTCCCTTATTATTGTAGTTTGGATGAATATCATCAGATATTCGCGAGAATAGATGCTTTGAGAATTCGGGATCCTCCGGAAAATATGGGAGGGTTGGCAAGTGTAATGCCTTTATTTACAAATTGTTAATTTATATAGGCTAGTAAGGTACCTTACTAGCCTATATAAATCAACCATTTATAAATACACGTCAGTAGGCTAAATGAACCTGTTTAATATAAGTGTAATGCTGTCAAGGGGCATTCATGTAAAACTCACAGGCCGCACTAACATTACATTTTATCATTAAAGTGCGGGCCGCGTGTCTGAGACCCCTGGTTTATACATAGTACAAAGCAACAAAAAAAACAACTGCATGCAGTTTATTTCATTTTAAATTTCAAAAGAGTTTTGCGGTTCCCATTGTTTTCTTTTGTGAAACGGGTCAAAATGGCTCTTTGAGTGGTAAAGTTTGCCAACCCCTGCAGTACAACAACACATAATTTGCAGACTACAATTACTGGTTTGCAAAAAAATATTTTGACCAAAATAGGTGAAATTAGATAATCTCCCACGGCACACCAGACTTTATCTCACGGCCCACGGGTGTGCCGTGGCACAGTGATTAAAAAACACTGCTTTAGTGCTATTACAAAAGTCTTTCAGATAAGAACTACTAAATACTGGTACTTAACTACTAGTTAAGTACCAGTATTTATCCGTCATACACAAGCGGTAGAAAATGAATACATCACAAACTGTATCCAAGCATGATATAGGTTCACACTGATGTATGTTCACGCTGATGTGTTGCTGCTTGTTACTTAAGTAGATGTTCACCCCCTTGATGCTGTACTCTTCAAATGTATTGATTACTGATGGTATTGAATGGTTACTGTCCCCTGTTTGCGATCTTTTGTGTTAGACATTCGATTTGTGATTTTGGTGTTAAAAATATAGTCTAGTATAGTAAAATGTAGTATTGGCTGTGACTTTGTCCTAGAAATGATAGGTTGCGGATATATGTCAAAGGTTCTGAAATCTCTTCAATAACTTTTTTGGTTGTTTATATATGATTTTAGGTACAATCAGTTGAGGTCTTGGATTTACCATTTTTCACTATATTGATTATTTCCTCTTGTCACTCCTTCGAGGAACATAGAGTTGGGGTTTCTATCTATGTTGTCATTCAAGTCCTCAACTGACTCGGTATCTGGAATATTTTCCTCCAGAATTGGTCCAATGTTCACAAAGTACTTATTGAAGCTTTCAACTACTTTGTTAATGTTGTAATTTTTTACATTTCCATCTAAGAAGTATATAGATAGTCCATTTTTGTAACACTATTTAGGATGCCCCATGTTGCTCTCATATTGTTTTTGTTGTTGTCTAATGGCTGTAATGGTATTTTCTACATGTTCGTATTATGTCAGTTAGCTTGTTCGTGTACGTTTTGAACTCCTTGTGGACCTCCATTCAGTTTTATGTAGATTTTGCACGTGCTCTCTTGGCGATTTTAGCATTGCGTTTAGTGGGGTGTTGTTCATGTACACATTTGTGCCCTTCAGTATTTTCCCCGTTTCAGCAATACCATTTTGGTTTTCCTGTTGGCGAGCTTAACGATGGTGACTGACGTGATATTGTTGCCTCTTCTATTTAGTGGAATGCACGCATAAATTGTGTTCATATTGACATCAATTCTCTTTGATTGCAGAAAGTTGACTGTGTTGTTTTGTTGAAGAAGTAGTTTATTAGTTAAAAAAAAATGTTTACTACTTCTTCTATGTGATTTATTTATCACATAGAGGAAGTAGTAAACATTTGGGTGGATTGATTTAGTTTTTCCTTACAAAACCTTTGCTCTGGTTTTCTTATACCGTGTTGATTATCGTATCACCAAACCTAAAGATAAAAAAACTATTCAGTCTGCGTATTATTCCGTGGGATATTGTCTAAAATCCAAACAAATAATTCCACGCAACAAACCATATTTTCTGCACTTAAAACTATAATTATTCAACTATGTTTATGGTTGTGTCTGTCTGGAACACATTCATTTGATTTACTGGTACATCATTTATTAAAAAAAAAAATTGTGAGACCTTATAGGACAGTTTCTAATGAAAATTGAAGTACGTTAGTATTATTTTCATTCTGTTTTAAATTTAGTATGTTTGGTACGTTTCTACACATCAAGGATGTATTCAGGCGCTGTATTAAGTGTCTAATTCCACAATGTTCTGATCTGTAATGTAAACCTTGAACATGAAAATGCTGAACTGTTAACTAAAGTTGCTGTGTGAGTTTCTTCTATATAACAGAAGCTACTGTAGTCTGTACGTGTGATTCCTAATAGCGCTCCTGTTATAGTCCCTGCCTGTGGCAAACAGGACTCGCTGACGTCACCTTCCATCCCGTGGTTGCCGTCTGATAGGTTGCATCTCTGCCTCAAGGTCATGACTTGTGGCTGTCCCAAATCGGTTTCATAACAAATGTATTCTTAAACAAGGCTGAGGGAACAACTTGGTTGCAAGCACAAGTTAGTCTTGGTTGGAAACATAAAAACATGATAAAGCGCTCCAACAGTAAGCTCATTATTTGACTAGGAAGTCTTAAGCGTTATTCAACGTTCAATCTTCAGTGAGATGCTCATGTTGTGCTCTATTGCTGTGTCAGCATTTTTAATGACACATTTATAGTTAATTTTTTTTACATTCTGGATCTGTCTGTTAGAATGGAATTATTATCTGGTTATTTCTTTGTTAACGGGTAAACTTAGTATATCAGCAGGGGATTAAAATCTTATTTCCCCCACTGTTGTTTTTTGGTAAGACTTAATTTGTGTCCACCATTTGTTTGTTCAACGCTGCAAATTGAACTGCTATTACATGTTAAACAGTGATACCAAAATGAGCACATCACAAGTAATAACAAATTATACCAATTGTATTAACGTGCTGGCTGGAATAAACACGCACTTAGAAATAGCTCCGTGCCTGCCTACTTTATGTGTTATAGATAAACCTATGAATAACTGAGACATCTATAATAGTCTCCTTCTTGTTGTGTGTGCAGTTGTGCACTCTCCAAAAGCTGTGGATGTTATAACGTGACTGGGCCGGCACGCTGTTTATATGGAGGAAAAGTCGACGTGACGACAGGCTGTCCTCACTCAGGTCCGGCTGGAAATAGGGAGAAATTCGGGAGAATGGTTGTCCCAGAAGATTTTCGGGAGAGGCACTGAAATTCGGGAGTCTCCTGGAAAATTTGGGAGGGTTGGCAAGTATGTTCTAAAGTACCCTAAATAAACCAAACCACCACCTTAAAGCCGAGGTACGTACAGAGCCATTACTATGGCATATTGTTAGACCCTTAATTAAGGAAGGAATGAGTTGTGGTAATAGTACTAGCAAGGTTGTTATTGAAAGGGGTAACATACAAGATTAGGTGAACATTTTATGCATTTTACTGTGTTACTTATACGTTATACTACAGCAGTTTGTCTACAAATAAAATCCTGTCCATCATTGTCACTAGACTTTGGTTGACAACAGTAAAAGTTGACTACTAGTACATGAACATAGTCCACTAGGTGTCTCGCTGTACTTTTTTTTTTTTTTTTTTTTTGTCAGGAACCATGCACAGAAAATATTAGACGTAAGGTAAACATGCTTTCTACCAGATAATAGCGTTCCGTCTAATTCCCATCAGTAGTTTCTGTAGAAGGCAAATTGAAGACTTTTGTCGGCGATCACTCGAAACGAGTATGATTGTCCTCCTGTTGGTGGGGTTACCTTCAGGAGAACGCCTGTGCGTGGAATCTTTTAAAGTGGGGAGACTGGTGCACAGACAGCCACCACACTGTCTTTGGCAAAGAGAAGGCCAGGGTCCAATGGCATGGAGACCAAAACAATTGGGGGCCCATCTTTGCTGCAGCCTTCTGCTGCCTTTGTGACCGTTGTGGAGCTTATACGCAACCATCATCCGCCCACTCCGCCGTTAAGGTCTTTTTTGACGAGGGAGACGTGCAGACTCGAACGTCACTTCTTCGCTGTGGGGAGCTGTATCCGGTGGCGACCGGCACCTCGTCACACCTGCAGCAGGCTGCCTGAGCTCCGGTCTGTTGGAGGACCGCCTATGGTGTGCCTACCAGCACATGTTTTTCTCTCAGGGTGTGCTCTCCTAGCCTTTTGTCTTCCCAGACTAACCCACAAGGCAGTGGGGAAGTGTTTGAGTGATGCCAGGGCGTGTCCACAAAGTGGGCAGCACGCCTCTCGGGACCACTGCAGCTCCGAGATCCCCTGCTACGTTTGCCTTGAGCGGCGGGGCCCTATTTACCGCGTGTGGCCACGTGGAGGCCTTACAAGAGTCTTGGTGAAGGAGAGGCTGTGTACTGGCAGGAGAAGACTGACGCACAATGCTGCTACTCCATTCACCACTAGGGCTAGCCAGTGGCAGTGACTGTAAGCGAGAGGTTAGCAAGCAGATGGGAAGTAGACATGCAACCTTCCCTCTAACTACTGCATTAGACGTTACACTGTAGAACACACACACTAATAATGCTAATTATGAAACATACTGGGCAGAAACACAATGAAACAATGTTGACACTTGGTTTCCTTAATGGTTTCCTAAACATAGAAATGTTGGGAAGTAGTTGAACTTAGTAGTATTTTATTCCATGCTGGTTTAGTTTATTTGAGCTTTATTTGATTTCCTGCCTGTTTTTGAAGGTGTTCCTCAAGGGTCTATATTGAGTCTAATGCTGGTTGGCATTTATGTCAATGACATCTGTCTGTTTGATCATAAACATATATATGCTGATGACACTAGCTACACATCCAGTCTATCCTTGACTACAGCTTTGGCTACACGTGCAGCCCAGTTTTCTGCAAGTCCAGCATACCGTTTCTTTCCTCAATTCAGTTTTAAATAAAAAAAAACAACTAAATGCAAAGCATTCAGTAGGTTGATGCCTCAAAATATTTTCGTTAGATGTATCTGAGTTTGAATATGTCCAGAGACTCTCAGAATCTAGCTCCAGAGTATGTTTTCATTTGCATCTCACAAAAACCTTTGTGTGGTAGTTTCACTTTTGCAGTTAGTGTCTAAAAGACTTGTTTTTTTGGAATGGAAGGGCCATACTACTTCTGACCAAGTGTAACTTTAACACTGCCAAGTCCTGAGTAGCTATAAAGTTCAGAAGATCGTCTTTGCGTGGGTGCGTACCCCGGAACCATACAGTAGATACTCAACTTGGTGTGAGTTCAATGTCCCGACGATTTGATTGTAAGGCTAATAATCGAATTAAACTCCTCAGATTTGAATCGTCAAAGTTGACTAATCTAATACACCCTTACTTTATACAGAAAAATACAGTTTAAAACTTCTCAACAACTTTATTACAGATCTATCTGATTTTTGATCATTGAGAAACCATCTGGCGACTTTTGAAGACTTTTTGGTTGCTCAATACTTCTGCACACTACATTTATCGTTTTTTTAATTTGTAAAATAAAAAAAATAAAAAATAGTATGAATCATTTTTCTTCTACATTACAATTTTATTGGTCCATCCATCCTTCTATTTTCTACCGCTTATTCCCTTTGGGGTGGCGGGGGCTCTGATGCCTATCTCTGCTACAATCGGGCGGAAGGTGGGGTACACCCTGGACCAGTCGCCACCTCATCACAGGGCCAACACAGATAGACAGACAACATTTACACTCACATTCACACACTAGGGCCTATTTAGTGTTGCCAAGTCTTCACATAAAATCCCAATAAAATGTATGTCTGTGACAACACATGGAAAAGCTAAAGGTGTATAAATACTTTACAAGCTATTATGGGATGCAATGACTGCTGAAGGAGAATTTGAAGCTACTTGTGACAGTTACAAAGTCATATTTAAAAGCTGTTGCTGATATGCTGTTGAAGTTTAATCCAACTCTTCATATTCTTTGACTCCACAAGGTGGCTCTCCTCGGCTTGGACATGCTCGCTGCTTTACTGACCAGGTTACAAGAACGCTTTAAAGCTCAGGTGGGAACAGGTAAGTTGAGCCACTTTGTCATTTAAAAAAAAAAAAGAAGAATTTTAATTGTTGTTGCTTTTGTTCATGTTGGAACAAAAAACTGCAACTTTGCTAGTCCCCTTCATAATTGTTTAGCCATTTGATTAGTACAGAAGGTCCTCGCTCTATGTACAAGTTATGTTTCCATGACCGTGCAGTAAGTCATAGTTGATACCTAAATTATAGTTAAATGAACAGCTAGGTCAGTCATTATGTGCACAAAAAACATGAAATACTGTACATACAACAATATGTTTGTCCACTCATATATTTGGTCATTGTAGTTTTCCTAAAAGTAATGTTTAAAAAAATCGTCTTGTGAGTTTATCAAGACACCCCTAATCTTTATCTGCTATGACGGTCACAGTGTTTGGGCAGCTTTGAACAAACATGCAACTAATGTTGATTTCTGCACTTTTTGAACATTTTACCATGTTTAATTTCAGCTTTCAGTTTTTTTTTATTCACTGCCATCAGAAGGCTCTGCTTCATACCTGCGAGACACCCTGAAGGAAAAAAGTTAACACTAAAGAATAAAACGTTTTTGCTTTGACTCACTATCATTATATTTTTGGAGTGCGTCACAAACCCCAAAAATGACTTAAAACGAGGACCCCCTGTATTCATCCCTTATCATCAAACAAATATCAATGGTGTGTTTACTGTGTATTATTTTGGGGGAATTGAATGCTGTTACATGGCCTACAAAATGACATCTGAACTGAAGTTTGTCTGAAATATGTTGTTGCCTCAGTTCTGCCCAGTCTTATTGATCGATTGGGGGATTCAAAAGACCAAGTGAGAGAACAGGACCAAGCACTGCTGTTAAAGATCATGGAACAAGCTGCAACTCCGCAGGTACTGTGTCAACAGATATTAACATGGGTTTGCAAATCTCATATAGGTCTCAGATATTGGTTCAATATCATCAAAATTACAAGTATTTGATTTAATTGTCTTGCATCTAAACTCTTTGATATAAGCGCTTCAATAGAAACAACCAGTTAACATTAAATGTTCTCCTATAACAGGGGTCGGCAACCTTTACCACTCAAAGAGCCATTTTGATCCGTTTCACAAAATAAAGAAGACAATGGGAGCCACAAAACTCTTTTGAAATTTAAAATGAATTAACACAGCATAAAGAGTGTTTTTCTTTGCTTTGTGCTACGTGTATACCAGGGGTCTCAGACACGCGGCCCACACCTTGATAAGAATAATTTAATGTTAGTGCGGCCCGCGACTTTTTATATGAATGCCGCTTGACAGCATTACGCATGTCAACCCTCCCAAGTTTTTCGGGAGGATCCCGAATTCTCACAGCAACTATTCTCGCGTTTATCTGCTGAAGGTCACCCAGATAACAAAACTAAGGGCGAGATATGAAGCCACTGCTTTTGACACCTTCTCCAACATGTACAAACGGCTTGCCAGCCCAGTAACATGTCATATCTGGCTTCCGCAGATACACATACTCGACTGCAAGGCATAGTTGTTCAACAGTCATACAGGTTACACTGAAGGTTGTGATATAAACAACTTTAACACTCTTACTAATACGCACCACACTTTGAACTCACACCAAACAAGAATGACAAACACATTTCGGGAGAACATCCTCACAGTGACAACATAAACAGAATAGAACAAATACCCCCAATCCCATGCATCCTTGATTCTTCCTGGCTATATTATACACCCCGCTAGCACCAAGCCCCCCCGTGTGTCGGTTGAAGTGGGCGGGTTTGGGGGGCGGGGGTGTTTAATACAGCCAGGAATAGTCACGGATGCAGGGGATTGTGGGTATTTGTTCTGTTCTTTTTACGTTGTGTTACTGTGAGGATGTTCTCCCAAAATGTGTTTGTCATTCTTGTTTGGTGTGGGTTCACAGTGTGGCACATATTAGTAAGCGTGTTAAAGTTGTTGATATCACAACCTTCAGTGTAACCTGTATGGCTGTTGAGTAAGTATGCCTTGCAATCTCGTACGTGTGATGACATAAGTAGCGAAATGCATGCGTCCGGCCGGCACACAGATAGCATGGTGTAAAAGCGGGCGCGATGACATGTTAAAAGTAAAGCCATCACGGCACGCCCTCAGCATTGTTGTCCGAGTGAAAATCGGAGACTATTAGCCGGAAGAGGCACCAAAATCCGTAAGCCTCCTGAAATAACCGGAGGGGGCGGCGATTATGCAGCTGAGCCACATCAGAGTGGCCAAAGAGCCGCATGTGGCTCCGGAGGCACGGGTTGCCGACCCCTGTCCTATAGGCACACAAGTTTGGTCTTTTACTCTATATCTTACACATACAAAGTGTGGGAGCAAAAGAGTATTATGAAGTATGCTGTAACAAACTGCATCATTCAACCTAATGCGTCTTGAGATTAACATTATGAATTATTGTGACCTCTAGAGTCTACAGTATGTGTCGCCAAAACAGTTACCACTGCACTTCAACTTAAAAACAGCATACGTCCATTACACATGGTTAATAATAGTGTAAATAGTAAGCCTCGGGTACAAAAATAATATTTTCCGTTTTTTTCTCTACCTCTTATAGAAACCGATAAATAATAATGGCAGGATTAAAAAAAGGTTGCTGTTATTTGGTTAATAACTAGCAATTTTAAAGAAGACACTCAATTTACAGGGATACATGTCATGAACATACACTCCATCTTACTCTAAGCAACATTTATTTTATGAAGTTGTTTTCTTTTTAGAACAAATATAAATTGCAACTGTACTTTTTAAATATCATGTTGATAATTGCTTGTCATTCTATAACTGACTTTCATTTACACATCTTCAACTTTACCATGCACTTATGGTATTTCTTCTGTTGTTTCAAGCAAGTATAGCTTCTAGCTAGCTGAGCTAGCATGCCTGCTCCTGCTTGCTCTCTGTGTGTGACATGATTCCCGGTCCTAATACTTAATAATGATACTTGATAATGATACTTAAGATACTAAAAAATACGGACCATTTGTCGTAATGGAGATGATAATTATTAACTTAGTTGCGTCCCTCCACACTGTGTATGAAGAATCACAATTTGCTAATAGCTAGGTAACTAAGGGACTAAAAAGTTTGGCTTTTTTGATCGATTTTGAAAGGAATTAATCAGTGAGGGTGATAACATACTTTTACATGAAAATCGACCGATACTGATTAGTGGCCGACAAATAGGTTTTTTATATCTACCTTTTTTTTTTAATTTGAGTAATTTCGCTTGATCTAACATTCCACTCTGCAAAATAAAAAAGTTTGTATGATTCCTGCTGATATCTCATCCGACCAATATTGGTATCGGCAAATACTCAAGTCTCCATTTTGGTATTGTATTGGAAGTCAAAAAGTTATTTTGGAAGACTCCGAAGATAAACTTAACTTTTAATGTCTTAATTTAAAAAAACATGCTGTAAATGTTGTCTATTAGATGACAAAAGGACTGTTGCCATATGCACACAAACATTTATAATATCAAAAAACACCCCAGTGTTGACCCACACTAGTGAAGGTTAAGAAATGTTCATATAAAATCGTATTCACCTCTATTTTGTTCAATCTTAAGTCTGAAAAAGCGGTTACAATTGACTTGTTGGCATTAAAACATGTCCGTTCATCAATAAAGTTATATATAGCATATACTAGGCTTGGGTGATAAATCCATTTTATCGATAAATTAAAATGTTTTTGTTGCAGACGATCCAAAAAATTTGAAATCTATGTTTTTCTCTTCTTGCTTTATCATATTTTTTGGCCAAGGAGCTTTCGCCTCCCTCCTTATTTTCTTACGGAGATTCACACGCGGAGATAGAACAGCAAGGCTATTGATAATGCAAACAAGAGCGAGATGTTTGTTCCAAAGAAAATAAAAATGTTGTCAGTGGTTTGGTTTTGCGGAAACAGGCACGCTACACAAAGTTTGTTTAAAAAAGGCAACAAACCTATTGCAGCATCTGAAACAGAAGCATCCAGCCAAATGGGGGAATTTAAACTCTTTACAAGACAAACAAGAACATAACAGAAAACAAACTCCCGCTTAAAAGCAGAGAACTGTGGTGGAATCATTTATGCGAGGTACCATATAAGATGAAAAAGAAGTTCATAAACGCGGTCACTCTGCATGTCGCTAAAAATGTGGTGCCCAAAAAGTGGAAAATATTGTTTTTATTAACTGATTAAACTATAGAGGCCTCTTAATGCCAGATTTTTATTTACAGAAGTATTTTTTTTTAACACAAAATATTTAGGTTCATACTTAATCGTCCAAATTATGTCTGCTCCAAAAAGAACGACTTTATACACATTATAATTTTGTGAATAGTAAGATGCAGTGTATGCAGTGTCATTTCAAACTATAAGTATTTGATCAAATAAAATCAAAACTTGTTTTTGCATTATCTCAATTATTTTTATTGATTAAGTTACTTAAAAAGCAGGGAAAAAATATACAATGATGAAGTATACCAGTCGTTCTCAAATGGGGGTACGCGTACCCCTGGGGCTACTTTAAGGCATTGCAAGGGGTACGTGAGATATTTTAAAAATATTCTAAAAATTGAAAAATCCTTTATAAATATATTTATTAAATAATACTTCAACAAAATATGAATGTAAGTTCATAAACTGTGAAAAGAAATGCAACAATGCAATTTTCATTTTTGTGGACATGTCCCATAAATATTGATGTTAAAGATTTCTTTTTTTGTGAAGAAATGTTTAGAAGTTCATGAAACCAGATGGATCTCTATTACAATCCCACCAAAAGGGCACTTTAAGTTGATGATTACTTCTATGTGTAGAAATCTTTATAATTGAATCACTTGTTTTATTTTTCAACAAGTTTTTTGTTATTTTTATATCTTTTTTTTCCAAATAGTTCAAGAAAGACCACTACAAATGAGCAACATTTTGCACTGTTATACAATTGAATAAATCAGAAACTGATGACATAGTGCTGTATTTTACTTCTCTATCTCTTTTTTTCAACCAAAAATCCTTTGCTCCTTATTGGGGGGTACTTGAATTAAAAAAATGTTCACAGGGGGTACGTCACTGAAAAAAGGTTGAGAACCACTGAAGTATACATTTAAATCAGTGTTTATTTAAATGCAGCCCCGGGAAACATAATGAATGTTTTTTTGAACCGCCACTTTGTATTATATAGCGCATGCACATCTGTTTACTGCTGCACAATAACTTCATGTTCTGTTAGTATTTTTGTTTTAACATGAGATAATATGGCACATTTATTCTGTTTTACTAATCCACATGCACACAAGTTCAAAAGCCTACTTTTGCTTGTGGGGAAGAGAAAAAAAACTCTTGCTGTGCTCTTAGCCTTGGTAAAGATGATACTCCTTTGTGTTGCAGTTTGTTTGGGACCGAATGCTGGGAGGCTTCAAACATAAGAACAACAGGACAAGAGAAGGAGTGTGCCTTTGCCTTATTGCCACATTGAATATGTGAGTCTCCACTTGTATCAATTACCAAACACTTGAAGATAATTCCTTATTCAAGTTTCAACTTTTGCAATTTCTTCTCTCTGTAGTTTTAATTTACACTTCTCTCATTTATATGCTAGGCTATGCTAGGTCTGGCTGTGTTACAGTAAGACCATGTTAAAATGGGGCGTGGGGGGGGGGGGGGGGGTAATCCTTTTTTATTTTTTAATTTTTTTCTTTGTCATGAAAAAGGGACGTTTTTGGCATGAAAAGGGAGGTTTTTTTGGTTGGTGCACTAATTGTAAGTGTATATTGTGTTTTATTATGTTGATTAAATAATAAAAAAAAAGAATTAAAAAATATTGCGGCCCGGTGGTTGGGGACCACTGCTCTAATTGGTACCGACCAAATTCTGTTTCTACTACAGGGTACTGTTTTACACTCAGACTTACAAACCCCGTTTCCAATTGAGTTGGGATATTGTGTTAGATGTAAATATAAACGGAATACCACAATTTGCAAATCATTTTTAACCCATATTCAGTTGAATATGCTACAAAGACAACATATTTGATGTTCAAACTGAAACATTTTTTTTTGCAAATAATCATCCATCCATCCATCCATTTTCTACCGCTTATTCCCTTTCGGGGTCGCGGGGGGCGCTGGCGCCTATCTCAGCTACAATCGGGCAGAAGGCGGGGTACACCCTGGACAAGTCGCCACCTCATCGCAGGGCCAACACAGATAGACAGACAACATTCACACTCACATTCACACACTAGGGCCAATTTAGTGTTGCCAATCAATCTATCCCCAGGTGCATGTCTTTGGAAGTGGGAGGAAGCCGGAGTACCCGGAGGGAACCCACGCATTCACGGGGAGAACATGCAAACTCCACACAGAAAGATCTTGAGCCTGGATTTGAACCCAGGACTGCAGGACCTTCGTATTGTGAGGCAGACGCACTAACCCCTCTGTTTAGAATTTGATGCCAGCAACACGTGACAAAGAAGTTGGGAAAGGTGTCAATAAATACTGATAACGTTGAGAAATGCTCATCAAACACTTATTGGGAACATCCCACCGGTGTGCAGGCTAATTGGGAACAGCTGGGTGCCATGATTGGGTTTAAAAACAGCTTCCCAAAAAATGCTCTGTCTTACACAAGAAAGGATGGGGCGAAGTACACCCCTTTGTCCACAACTGCGTGAGCAAATAGTCAAACAGTTTAAGAACAACGTTTCTCGAAGTGCAATTGCAAGAAATTTAGGGATTTCAACATCTACGGTCCATAATATCATCAAAAGGTTCAGAGAATCTGGAGAAATCACTCCACGTATACG